>NC_051163.1:46483986-46621090 GCF_013339745.2 Dermacentor silvarum
ATGTCATCGCAGCCTGGTCCACGAACTTATCTGGAAAGTGTTGCTTCTGCGCAAACTTCACTCCCCATGATAATTCGTGTGCTGAAATACGTGGACACGATGAATAAACCTATTGACGCCGATTCACTTTTCTGGAAAAAAAAGGTAATGGCCATCGAAATGTCTCGCAGCCTGGTCCACGAACTTATCTGGAAATTCTTGCTTCTGCGCAAACTTCACTCCCCATGGTAATTCATGTGCTGAAAACCGTGGACACTATGAATAAACTTATAGACGCCGATTCACATTTCTGGAAAAAAAGGGTAAGGGTATAGGCCATTGAAATTTCCTCGCAGCCTGGTCCACGAACTTATCTGGAAAGTGTTGCTTCTGCGCAAACTTCACTCCCCATGATAATTCGTGTGCTGAAATACGTGGACACGATGAATAAACCTATTGACGCCGATTCACTTTTCTGGAAAAAAAAGTAATGGGCCATCGGAAATGTTCTCGCAGTCTGGTCCACGAACTTATCTGGAAAGTGTTGCTTCTGCGCAAACGTCATTCCCCATGCTAATTCATGTGCTGAATGATGAACAAACCGATTGACGCTGATTCACTTTTCTGAAAAAAAAAGGTAAGGGTACAGCCCATTGAAATGTCCTCGCAGCCTGGTACAGGAACTTATCTGGAAAGTGTTGCTTCTGCGCAAACATCATTCCCCATGCTAATTCATGTGCGGAATGATGAATAAACCGATTGACGCTGATTCACTTTTCTGAAAAAAAAAGGTAAGGGTATAACCCATTGAAATGACCTTGCAGCCTGGTCCACTAACGTATATGGAAAGTGTTGCTTCTACTCAAACTTCACTCCCCATGCTAATTCATGTGCTGAGAACCGTGAACACGATGAATAAACCGATTGACGCCGATTCAGTTTTTTCTGTCGAAAAAAAAGGTAAGTGTGTATCCCATTATAATGTCCCTGCAGCCTGACCCACTAACTTATGTGGAAAGGGTTGCTTCGGTGCAAACTTCCCTCCCCATGCTAATACACGTCCTGACGCCGATTCACACGATGAATAAACCAATTTGAGCTGAATTAATATTGAGAAAAAAAATGTAGGCTCATATCCAATGAAAACGTTCGCGCAGCCAAGTCCAATCGCCTCTCTGGAAATAGCTGGTTCGGCGCGAATTGAACTCCCTATGCTAATGCGTTTGCTGACGCATGTTCACATGATGATTAAAGCCATTTGCGCTGACTTACTTTTGATGGAAAAAAGGTAAGATTCGACCCCTATAGTATATCCGGGCTACCAGATCCACTGATTTCTCTGAAAAGTGTCCGTAGGTGGCATACTTCTCTACCCATGCTAACGGGCGTTCTGACGCTGATTTACATGTTGATTAAACTGTTTCGCGCATATTGACTTCTGGAAGAAATGGGCAAACCTGTGGAGCATAAAAAAAGTTCGGCAGCATGTTACACTCCTGCAACACGTGAAGGCGAAAGCCTGCGCACACTTGGTGAGGAAACAGCAGCGCGACGATGCGAGAGGGCATCGTGTCGTTGCTGTTTTCACACTTGAGCTTCTTCGGCTCGTTTTTGACGCTTAGCTGCTGCTTCGCGCTCTCGTATAGCGGGGTCAGACTCGCGCCAACGACGTTTGTGTTCGACATCACGCTTCATCCTCTCAGCAGGGGATAGCAGTACTCCCGGTCAAACGCCTTGCTTCAGCTGCTTCGCAAGTCGCACCGCGTTTCTTGCGTGGCAAGCATCCTGGGCCGCAGCGTACTTCCGAGGCCTACCGCGCGATCCCCTGACCCCCAGGCGAGCCTCCTCCATCGCCGTCTAGCTCACTTCGCAGTCGACTGTCGCCACAACCGCCGCCACTGTGGCGTCAGCAACGCCACACCTTTCTTTTTTTCTGTCTGCCCGCGCCGCTGGTTCCCCTCTCCATCCACCGCTCGCTCGGAGAAGGTCACCTGACTTCTTTTTGTACAACTCGACTAGACGCAGCGTTTTTACAGTGAAGCTGTTTATGGCTACGGTCCCGTGATATTTTAATGTGTGCGAGCAAAAACTCCGGTCTAGTGGGCCGATCCCAAAGTTGGTAAAAAATGGGAGATACCCGTGTAGACTCCGGGCGATAGGCTCCGGGACTTGTAACGCACCCTTGAACTACCCTTGTCACACCCGGGATTCAAAGAGGTCCCGGATGCAAGGTTAAGAACATATATATTACGATCGGATATTAGCCCAAAAAACCTACCCGCATCGGCCATGTCTACATTCGTATCGCCCTCTTTTTGTCGGCGTTCCAAGCGCTTGCGTATCTAGTTTACTTTCCTCCAACTCTCTTGTGGTGGCCGTGCCGTCGAAACGTCATGCAAGTCCCTTTCCCTCTGGCCGTGCCGTCGAAACGTCATGCGAGTCCAGTTTCCTCTTCGCGTCGACTACACTCTGGCGAGTCCAGTCCACGCGAATGTATATAAACAACCGGAAATACAAGTTGCCATGCGCTTGGAGTTTTGTGCACGATCTTCATCGGTGGTGTCTGCCGCCCGCGGGCGACGATTCCATTCTCGTCTCTGTTTCGGTCGTCGCTCTTTGTAGGCGCGTTGCTCCTCGGGAGTCCGGAATACACGCAAATATGATGGAATTAATATAATAACAGAGGTCATACGAGAAAGTGTGTGCGTACCTATCACCACAATGACAACCGATCAAGACAATAAATGTGTTTGTACCCTTGTTAAAAATTCTCTGCGTCGTGTGCTAAATAGCTTCGCTGGTTATCCACCTTCACAAAGTGGAATAGCTCACTATTTTATTACGATAGCAATTATACGGACACTCAAAGCGGATTTCTGCTGTCGCCGTCACCCTCGCCGTCGCCGTGAGGTTCTGTATGACGTCAACGGTGATGAAATCGTCGCCGCACGCCGTATGCTGTATGTGCAAATGAAAGTGCGCGAGGGACGCGCGCACTTTCACGGTTGGCGTATGCTCGGGTTGGCGTATGCTCGGGCGTTGGCATCGGCACGCTGGTTCCCTGTCGCAATCTCATGGCCTGGTGTCCACGTAATGAAGCATCTCGAGGTTATTTTTCTCGTCTTGATTGTGCGGATGACCATAGTGGATATGAGTCCAGTGCTGTACCTTCTGCACGCTTCTTGCGAGTCCGTAAGTATTTCTGTAATGGCCTCCTCACCCTGGTGAGTGATGGCGAGTGCGACTGCTGCTTCCTCAGCCTCGAGGATGTTGTTGCTTTTGATAGAAGCGCAATTGATTTCCCTAAGCTGGTGATCAACAACGCTGACTACCGCCCCGGAGTGTTCTTTGTATGTGGTCGCGTCGACGTATAGAACGTCTTTTCTCCCCGCGAAATATCTTTCGTGTGCTTCCGATCTTGCCTTTCTTCTGGCCTTCTGTATTTTAGGATGCATGTTTCTCGGTATCGGGCTGATCTCAATGATCTCTCGAATATCTTTAGGTATGCTTTCCGTGCTGTTAATTTCTCTGCAAGCATCCCTCATGCCCAGTATCTTCAGCGTGTTCCTGGTCGTGCGGTCTGAATGAGTCTCATTTTCTGCGCGAGAAGGTGAGCTTCAACGTGTTCTTGCATTGTGTTTATTCTGCCCAATTTAAGGAATTTCTCCGTCGAGGTGTTTACCGGCAGTCCGAGAGCGCATTTATAAGCTTTCCTAAGGATAGCCTCTAATTGTTCCTTTTCCTGCTCGAGCGGGGTTTGGTAGGGGACACTGTATACAATGCTACTGACCATGAGGGCCTGTACTAGCCTACATGTGTCCTCTTCCTTCATACCTCGTCGTCTGTTTGAGATTCTTACGATCATCCTCGTGATCTGCGCTGTGGTGTTTGCGAGCTGTCTGATTGTGTGATCCACACGACAGTTGCTTTGTATCCATATGCCAAGGATCTTAACTTGGGATACCGCCGGGATGTTCTTCCCCCCTATGTAGATGTCTATGGAGTTTTGCAGATTGTATCCTCTTCTGTAGACTCTGAGCACTTCGGGTTTCTATGGGGAGCATGCAAGTCCGCAGTGTTCGGTGTATCCGTGGACTGTATCTCCTGCGCTCTGCAGAAGGTCTTGTTTTTCTCCTAAGGATCCCCTTGTCACCCAGATTGTGACGTCGTCTACATAGATGGCATGCCTGAGTTCTTCAATTTGTTCGAGGTTCCGTGCTAAGCCGATCATAACAATGTTAAAAAGCATAGGGGATATCACAGGACCTTGCGGTGTTCCCTTAGGGGGCGTGTTGAAGGTGTCAGTCCTGATGCCTCCTATACCAATGGTGGCGGTTCTGTTACTGAGGAAAGCTTTGACGTAGTTGTGTATTCTCTGCCCACAACCAATGCTGTTGAGCCCCTCCAGCACAGCTTGCATAGCTGTGCTGATGACTTACATAGTCGAAGGCCTCTTTAAGATCGAGTGCAAGCAAGATATTTTCTCCGTATTTCGGGATGTTAGTAAGCACCTCCTCCTTTACCTGCAGGAGGATGTCTTGTGTTGAGAGGCATTTTCTGAATCCAAACATAGTGTGCGGCATGAGCTCGTTATCCTCCAGGTGGGTCTCCAACCCCTGAAGCACAGTTCTCTCGTATAATTTTCCCAAGCAGGACGTTAGTGAAATGGGTCGCATATTTTCCATGCAGGGAGTCTTTCCGGACTTCGGAATCATTACTATTTCCGCATGTCTTCAGTCGTCCGGGATGGTACCCCGTTACCAGTGTTTATTGACGAATTCTGTAAATCTTTTGATCGAGTTTTCGTCCAGGTTCCTTATCATGGCGTTGGTGATGCCATCCTTCCCTGGCGTGGCGTTTTTTGTGGCAGACATCACAGCGTGTCTGACTTCTTCTGTGGTAATGGGTTCATCTAGAGCGGGATTTGCTTCACCCGTGTATGCCAAGTTGCAGTTGACGTCCGTTGTATCCCCAACATAGCGCTGCTTAATTGATGTTCTCTAGCATTTCCCGATCTGTGCCTTGCAATCGGTGCGCGATCCGTTGGGTCATCTTACGATTTTCGGACTTGGTCATGGTTGGGTCTATAAGAGCTCTTAGCAAGGCCTATGTCTTTTTCCAGCCTCGGGTCCCCTGTAGCTCGTTGCTTTTTTTGGTCCCAGTTGCGCCCTGAGAGTTCTGTGGCATACTCTTCGGCTTGTCTGGTGACCTCGACGATCTTAAATCTGAGTTTCCTGTTGTGCTTCTGCCCTTTCCATCTTCTTAGTAGCCCACGTCGGGCGTCCCATAGGTGTAACAGATGCTTATCCACCTCGGGTGTGTTGGTGGTGAGTGCTACCTCTCGGGTTAGCCTTTTGCAGTCTGCCTTGATTCCTGCTACCCAGATCGAAATGTCTGTGATCTCAGCGTCTGCGGACTCCGCCCTAGTCTTTTTATACATAGGTTGCACGGACGTCATCGCGGACGCCATCTTTGGGTACCAGCAGGTCGAGAAGGGGTGTAAGCAAGGAACATGACAGCATGACAGCAACAAAAAGCGCGTCTTGCGTCGAACGTCAGAGCGATAACAATGATAAACTGGTGAAAAACAATCGCCGTGAAAAAGCAAAACAGTTTGCGCGTGATATATATATATATATATATATATATATATATATATATATATATATTAGCAATGAAAAAAACAGCAGTGGCTTAGCGCCTATGCCAGGATATACTTAGCGTGAGCTAAGTCAGCCACATCGTTCAGAACCGGTAGATCTGGTGGCATGGGCGGGTATCGATACCCATTGGTAACACTAACCAGTGGAATCTTCTGCTTAACGAGAAAGCTCTTGCACGTTGTACAAACCCGCGCCACGGTTTCACCCCACTCAGGCGGCGGCGCTAAATTCAACGTTTCACACGTGGCACTACTTACCGGCGTCAAGTCTTTCATGTGCCACAGTCTTTCACACACGTCGCAACATATCCAGACGAATTGTTAACGAAGTCCGTCTCGAAGGCCCGAGTCGCACTGGCGCTTTCGCTAAGTTTCACCGTATAGTCAGTCAATCGGCGAGCCTTGACGTCATCGACGGCGTCTTGTTGTGGCTGCTGCTGAGATGGTCGGACAAGTCGCTCATCCTCCTGGCGACGCCGCTTTGCTAGAGGTTCCTTCCTTTGCTCCGGTGTGTCAGGCAGCACGCTTAGCCTTGTTCTGTTCGTTCTTCCTACGCTCAACCGCTAACTGCCAGGCAACAACTTCGGGATCCGATGAGTTAAGCTTCGCCGCTCTTCTGCGCCGCTGAGAAGCAATTTCGGTCTTCTTCTCCGTGGCTATAACACACTGGCAAACGCCCAGAGAAAACGCCCAGGCTCGCCAGCCATGTGACGTCACTGCTCCTCGCGCATGCGCCGCACGGCTCTCCAGGAGCCACGCGAAACTGCTCAACCTCGGCCAGTGTAGCTCACGCTACAATAATGCTTACGTACTATCTGGCAAGTCCCACTAGAGAGTTTTTGCGGTAATGTCTTTCAACAACGGCATCATAATTTCAAGGGCACATCATGCATGTCTTTGTTTGCCTGCTCGTCCTACATTATCCGTCTAACATCAGCAAGTGCAGATGTCTATTCAGCGGAAATTCAGTTCTGTGTCGCTAAATACGGAAAAAAAATATGCGTTACAATAAAGGTCAGATGCGGCGATCAAAATTATACGACACTTCTGCCCCGCAAAGGGGATACTGTAAATGCAAATGTAGTATTTGATAAAGGGTCCAAGTATACCCGGAGGACTTACGGCTTTTAATTAAGGTAGCGTACTCTGAACACAATTGAAGAAGTGGCTTCAGAGTAGTCAGGAATTCTTTCACGGTGTAGCAATGTGTAACTAGTAGTGTGCCTCCCTCCCCCCAATTCATTGCGTTCAGAAACAACTATGCTCGCGGAGAACTTTCTTTGGCAAAGAAGGGAATGCTACGGAGACAAAGCCCTCACGAGTAAGCGAGATCGCTTCTAAAAGAGTCGCGTGTTTAAATGCACGTTAGTTTAGGCTGAGGAAGATAAAACATAAACACCTTATTAGCAACAGTTAAATAAGGCAGAAACACACCATTGAGAGTAAAGTTTGCTTTTTAACAGCGAAGCTGCTTAAGCTAGCCGTAATTCGTGGTTTGCATCAAGAAACAAAAGAAAGTAATCTTTCTTGCCGAGGCGGGATTCGAACCCGCGGTCCCAAGACAAGCGTCGTAACCACTAGGCTATACAGCCACGCTTCCAGAACATGCATTTATCCTGATGATCATGATGATGACGTTATCATCTTTGGCGCATACCCACTCACGGGGATCGGCCAAGAGTCGGGCAGATTTTATACATGTGCTAAGTGAATAAATTTAGCAACTGTCTAATTTTGGTAAATATAATAAAGCGAATAGATTTTAAGACGATTCAGTGGACCATCAATATATAAAAGTATACGTACTAGTACAAGAGGCAATAAGGTAATGATAAATGGAATAATATGTTTAACAATGAAATCGGTTTGATTAAAGAATATGCAAACCATATGATTGCGTTCGAGCGTCGTCGTCTTCGTCCACAGATGGCGCGTTCGCACGCTCTTGCTCTGCGAGGGGAAGAAGAGGTTCTGCGCGCTTTGCTCGGGCTAGAGGTAAAGAAAATGAGAGCGAGAGAGAGAGAGAGGGAGGGAGACGCATTCACGGAGCGGGTCTACTGGAACGCGTTGTCGGCATTGCAACGCGGTAGAACGGTGGTGGTGGTGGTGGTGGTGGTGGTGATGTTGAAGCAGGCGGGGTTAGCCTGGCATACATAGCCGGCAATTATTCCGCCTGATCCTCCTTCGAGTTGAGATCAGGGGTGTGTCACCAGGTGTCTATGAGCCCCGTGTCTCGCAGGAAGGCTATCAGCAGTCGTTGCGCTCTCTTCCTGATTGATGCAGGCCCTCCGGGGAAGACGACGTCTTCAAAGGTACTGTGCGTAAGACCGCTCTTTTGTAGGCTGTCGACCATCGCTTTTCTTTCTGTGTCAAACTGCAGGCATATTCAAATGAAATGTTCGATGTCATCAATGTCACCACAGAAAGCACTGAATGGGGAAGCGCGAAGCCCAGTCTTGAATAACCAAGCTGGGGTGTACGCGGAGCCGGTCCTGATGCGGTATAAAAGCGTCGCTACTTCGCGGGTAAATCCATGCGTCACGCAGGCTTTGTGGGTATTCTTCTGGATCTCCCTAAAATGAAGGCGGATTGCACCCTTAGGGTTCTGAAAAGCTTTTGGAGCTTTCACTTTTGGGACACATGTCAGCGCTAGGCGTGCAAGGGCGTCAGCTTTCTCGTTTCCATCAATTCCTACGTGTGATGGTATCCACTGAAACCTTATGTCAAATGCTTTCCTCGTTAGATCGTTAATCGGTGCCAGAGATTGCCTTGTAAATTTCTCTAGAGGTAGGCCACGATGTAATCTCTGTAACACTGACTTGGAATCCGTCAGCACCACGACATCTCGTGCAGAAAAGGCCCGTAGTTTCCGTAAAGCCGTGGTGATTGCGGCGCTTTCTACTGTTGTAGAGGAAACTACGCGATCCAGTCGGCCAGACCATGACACATCAAGGGATGGTATGCAGAATGCCGCTGCACAGATATCTGTTTGTGCGCACACCGAACCGTCTATGTACACTTGTAGGTGGCTTTGAAACGCTGTGCTCAAGTGGTCCAGCACAATAAACTTTGCTTCTGCAGTTGAAATGGTGCGTTTCGCCGGTAGGTGGGGTACACTGAGGCTGCAGGTAACGTCCGAAAAAGACCATGGCGGGTCAAGGCGACTTCGTTTAGGCCATTCCAATCCTAAAAATCGAAAGGTGTTCAGCGCCGCATGGAAATGTGAGCGAGTTCTTGCTCTTAGCCGTCGGAGAAGCGCCATGCCTGCGCGGGACTCGCCCAGCCTTAATAGCTGCGTCAGCAACGCCTGAGATGCCAAGAGGCTCTGCCTCATTAGTGACTTTCTTGTTTGAAGCCGTCTGTGGAACTCCCATCGCCAAGCGAAGTCCCTTTCTGTGCACAGCCTCCAAGCACTCAAATTGACTCGATGGCGGTGATATCAGAGGGAGCTGATAGAGAATGCGGCTTGTTATCAGTCCAACGTTCAGTTTAAGCATGGACATAGGATTGTTTCCCCAACGTACACCTGCCAATCAACGAAGTGCGTTGACTCTTTGCACTGATGCAGCCACAACACTTTCGACTGCACGACGCCATAGTAGCTTGCTGTCGAGTAGCTTGCCCAGGAATCGAACATGAGTTGCACGAAGAATTGAATGCCCTCTGATATTCAGCGTCAGGCATGTTGACTTGCGTCTCACTCCCGGGAAAAGCATGAAGGCATATTTTTCCGCTGATAAAGATAGGCCAAGCGTCGATAAGTGGCGTTCGATGGTGGAGATTAGCGCCCTGGACTATCCGGGCCAACCGTTTGTGTTGGTACCCCGAGATCCAAATGCAGATGTCATCTACGTAGATGGACATTCTAACTGCCGTCCAACCTACTTTCAGTGCATCTGGAAGGCTGGCCATGGCAACGTTAAAAAGCAAGGGAGATAGGACGCTTCTTTGTGGGACACCGAGGGAAATTCGTCGCTTATCACTCATTATACTTCCGAGCTTAACTTGGACACATCGATCTCTGAAAAATTCATGGACGAATCGAAGAGCATTTCCCGAGACGCCCATGTTTTGAAGTCCGTTGATGATGCCTGTATGAAGCACACAGTCGTATGCCTTGGCGACGTCCATAAAGATGGCGAGTGTGGAAAGGCTGTCTGCGCGATGGTGCTCGATATGGCTTATTAAATCAAAGACACTGTCCTGGGCACTCAACCGTGGACGAAAGCCGGTCATGCACGATGGCAGTCTATTTCCTTGCTCAAGATACCATGTTAACCTCGTACATTCTAGTCTTTCCATCAACTTTAACACGCATGATGTTAGCGATACTGGCCGATATGAGGCGAGGTTCGCAGGATCCTTTCCGGACTTTAGTACTGGCACCACCCATGCTATCTTCCACGTTTCTGGGATCTCTCCTGTGCTTCAGACGGGATTAAATATGTCCAGAAGGGCTCGTCTTCGTTCGTATGGGAGATTTGTCAGCATCTGATTGCTGATCGAATCGGGACCCACAGCACAGCGTCTTCTTAATTTGCTAAGCGCCAAATCCAACTCACGGAAAGTGAATGGCTTATCCATGGTATGGAATGCTTGAGACAACAGAGGGTTCGATACTCCTGCTGATCTGCCAGATGTGTATACGTCTGCAAAATCTTCTGCGAGGGTTTGCAAATGTTTTCATTGCTTTAAAGCAAGTGCTTCGAATGGCCTGTGCGGGCGAATCTTTCCGGATAGGCTATTCATTACTCCACATATCCTTGTCATGGGAGTAAACGTCGATAAGCTCTCACAGAAAGCATCCCACTGAACTCGTCTTAACCTTTTTGTGTGATGACGGATGACAGCGTTTATCCTGTTGTATTCAGTTTTTGGAGAGGGATTTCCCCTTTTTCGCATTAGTTTCCGCTCGGCTCTCCTACGCGCTGCGCAGAGGTTCTTTAGTTTCAAATCAGGAGTAGGGAAATGATCTGGCAGTTTCAACATTGAAGTAGCCACTCTCTTGCTCCACAGCATATCCGCGAACAGCATATCTGCGAACAGCTGCGATAAGATTGGAGATATGCGTCATCAAGTTCGCCATGAAAATGCGCTGTTGAACCACTTACTTTTTCAGCTTACAATGTACACGAACATAATACAAAGAAAGAAACCAGAAGAAAAAGTTCCACAAACATGCAAAATTTGGAAATCGAACCAACGACCTCTCGGTCCGCGACGATAGATCGCCGAGCGTTTAACCCATTGCGCCACAAACGCATTTGCAGAGAGCTACACAGACGCGCCTTATATATCTAACACTCCTCCGTGTACCCGCGCTCTTGCTCGGGGCGGTGCCGCCGCCTACGAGCAGAAAAGAGAAGTACTGCATTATGACACTAACGCGCACCGACAGTGAACGCTTCGGTGGTCTCAGCACTACGACGCCTCGATGCCAGCATTCGAAGGGACGCTTGCATCAAGAAGCACTACCAACGCCACCTAGGTGGCGTTCACCGTACTCAGCACAGCGGAGCGTGGCCTCCGCAATTAGCTCTGAAAATGTTTCTGAAGTTGATCGCGGAGGCTGCAATTACGACGCACTGTACGCGCTGATTTGACTCGGTGACGATTCGCCATGAAATGCGCTGTGAACTACTTACTTTTTTACCAAACTGCTGCTTTATACATTGAAGCACACAGGTAACTGGAACGCCCATGTATTTCGTCCCATACTTTTGGAAATAATATCTCGAAACGGGTGTCATCCTGGAAAATCATTTCATGTGGATGTGTCTTCCAAACTCACCGGCTACAATTCGTAAATTGCAATATGTGTCGTAAATAATTAACTAAGAAGTTCATTAGTAAATTTTTGTTACTTAGTTGAATATGTGTTTCAATTTCTCGTGCTACTAATGTCCGCCTCTTCGAATAACGAAGCTCAACGATAAGACTTATGCTACCTGCCACAGGAGATTTTTTTTTTAATTCCTTAAAACTATTACCCGGAACACCCAGTTTTCGGGCTGGTCGGGGCCCCTATTCTAGGCGCCGGCGGCGTTTATGCGCCTCGAGCAGCCGGATAATTGCTGTCGCAATAAAACGCGCACGCCGTTTCAGCCGATGCACTTGCTCATTGCCGATTAACGAAAGCACTCCGCCCCATTCCTCCAAGAACAAACCTGATTATCGATCCGTTTTCGCAACGCCGCACTCATCGAATACGATACAGCGGAAGCCTAACGATATAGCTTTAGGGAATTGGAGACGAGTCCATACCACAGGCGTGTTTCTTATGGGGCGAAAGTTGAGCTAATTTTAGGTGCTTGCTCATTACAGTACTTAGTCTCTGTGATAATGCGTTGTCCGTATGTGTTATGAAACAAATAAATAAGCGGTTACTTTGAGGGTGCTAGCGTTGTCGGGTGTCTTATTTATATTATAGAATCAGCAGGGAAACGTGTTAATAATTCAGAAACAACTTTTCTCGTAAACAACATTTTTTTTCGATTTTCGAATGTTCGCGCAGTAATGCATAAAGCACAAGAAGAGCAGCGTCATCCGGCTTGCACCAATACTTTCCTGTGTAATCGTTATCTAAAATCGAACACGTCAAACATTTCCTTGCCGTTTGTTGGAGGGAGCATTACCTTTAAGGCTTCAAGCGACGCGCGCTGGCAACGTGCAAATGTCAAACCCGCTGCGACGGCGTTCTGCAACACTCGTGCCACTTGGGAACGCAATGATTTATGGCTCGCTTCGATCTGCGAACACTCTTGCATTCGAGAAACTCTGTGCCGCCGTTTTGCTCAGAATACGGCGCTCTGTTTGCGTTGGTTGTCCGATACCATAGCGAGCAGGTCATGGTGCATAAGCGAAGAGATTTCTCTAGAGTACGAGCATTTGTGGGGAGGGGGGGGGGGGAGAGCAAAACTTGGGTCATGCACGTGTTGCTGCAGGCGTACTACGCGCGTGCGTCTTTGCAAGCGCAGGAAATATGGCCTTGATTAGAGGTTTGATAGATTGTTGTGGCAGCCAGTGCTATTGATCGGCCCTGTACGGTCCGGGACGTGTACTTACACCAAGCTTGCGAAGCGTGCTTCTTGCGGAACATTGCGAAGTTTCTTGTGTGGCTGCTTCACATTGGAGGGGGGGGGGGGGGGGAGAGTCGCCTCCCCTTCTGTGAATTACGTGCGCACCCGAAACGAAATCATTTGACAACATCGGGGAAGCAAGAATACCAACGTATATAGTGCCCTTCCAGCTGCAAAGTTCCGTCTCATTTTACGGACGATTGAGGTGCGGCACCTCGACCACCGGTGACGCCGATCCTCATCAACCCAGCGTTGTGAGAAGTCTAATAGCTGCCAGGTTGCTCTCCTTGCTGCTATTGCTTCCCCCGCCAGTCATCCAGCACCCCTTCCGCACCAAAGAGCTGTGGGAAGACGCCCTCTGCTACTGGCCAACCGAGGTCCGCCTGGCTGTGGTTCGACGGGAACGTGCTGTCGCTGAGCTCGTTCAAGGGTCTCTCCCAGACTCTTAGTGTCATTTTTTGGTAATAAAATGTTTTCTGTCGTTCTCTTTGCACATAAATAGTTGGCTGGAATTCTGTGTCACCACCAACAAGTCGCCCAAGCGTACTCCTTGAATATCGTTTCAGGAGCTACAGTGCCATACTAAACCTTGCTATAGGGCTTTCAATGCTTCACGCCTTTTATGCGAAAGTGTCCAATTTTCGTTGTGTTTCTTGATCAGTACATTGAACATCTCAATTTCAAGATACCCGCATGGGCACAGCTTTATAGGTATTGCTTGATCGAATTAGCTCATTCTTCAATATAATTGTGGGCGGTGGAAGTGCCACAACACTTTACTGAGGGAGGAAGCTGTCCGGCTACACTTAGTTCAATTGGTCCAAGGTTTACTAGGTTACCGTCCGAGCCAGTCGAAAAACTGTTTGTTTTTGTGAGACTAAAAACCACCCACAACTGCGCATCCATCGACTTACGCCACTCTGAGCAGGCCGTTTTCGTTCGTACATTTAGCAAACATAACTTGTGTTCCACAATCAGTGGACAATTTATCGCGAGAATATCTATTTTGGGGATATTGTATGGTCTTCCACTGAAACTCAAGTGTGATACATTGTCAAATTACGTTGGCAACGTCCACGGGGCAGCGAAACTTGTAATTTAATTTTCTGAAGCGGCTGTACAAGGTGTCCCAACTATCATGCACCCAGATTTAAAAATAAGCAAATGCCCCGTAGCTGGACAGAACCAAAGTAATGTTGTTTGCCGTCGCTCGGAGATACTGAGATTATTTTTTGCATTCCGCCTAATTACATACCTAATCCTAATTAATTATTCAACTTCTCCAATACTGTGATTAGATGAAAAGTATGAATGAGAAAATTATAGAGCAACAAGAAAAACTCGCGATACAGTTTTACGTGCATAATACGTCAAACATAAAATTGTTTTTCCGAGCGTGAAAGAAGCCCGCGAATACACCCAAAGCTCCTCAAGCGGCCAGTCACGCGGCAATTTTCAAGTCGCCGAAGAGTTGATCTTCTAAACGTGATAGCCCCACGGTAGCGATGAAAGATATAAAGCTATTTGATATAAAATAGAGTTTTATAGTAAATATACCGGGTTTTCCAGCGAAACCTTTCAGAAATGTTCAAAGGTTGCCTGCATGTGGCAGATAGCACAATTCTAATTCATGAGCTGGTCTACTCGAAGAAGCGGACAGTACTTGCTCAATTTTCTACTAATTAACAAAAATGCACTAATCATGTTTTCAACTAATTATCTCGCAGCCTATATTGAATTTAAAAATTCTAGCTATAGAGTTCGCAAGGCGGATAAACTTGGAACGAATTCTCAGGATGACACCAGTTTCGAGATAATATTTCCCGAACTTTGCTGAGAAATGCATTCGCGTTCCAGTTACTTTCTTAACAAAACGTCGTTTTCTGCATTGAAGTACAAAATTAACTGAAACGCAAAGCATTTCTCCGCAAAGTTCAGGAATTAATATCTCGCAACAGTCGAGGACGGCAGAAAACCAGATGGGATGATGAAGTCAGGAAATTTGCAGGCGCAAGTTGGAATACGCTAGCGCAAGACAGGGGTGGAGGGAGAGGCCGTCGTCCTGCAGTGGGCATAAAATATAGGCTGATGATGATGATGAACTGGTGTAATCCTGAGAATTCTTTCTAAGTGGATCCGGCTTGCGAACTCCGCGGCTAGAATTTGCAAATTCCAATAAGGGCCATAAGTTAACTAGTGAAAAACACATTTAGTGAATTTTCGTTAATTAGTCGATAACGCTTTTCAATTATTTGAGCAACTAATATCCACCTCTTCGAGTAAACCAGCTCATGAGCAAGAATTGTGCTATCTGCCACAGGCAACATTTCAAAATTTTTGAAAGTGTTCGCTGGAACACCCGGTATATATGTCTATCAAATCTAGCTATTTTTACAAACTCTCATATCTGAATTTCGCACGCATTTTGAAATAGCAGTTCATGTCTTACATGAACCTTTTCATCCGCCTTTCTTATCTAATTTTTATGACAAGAAATATTCTCGTTTGATCCCTGGCGAACTCATTTGACAGAAGCTTGTGTACTTAAGGCAGAGAACATTCTCGTGCCTGTTGGGAACCGAATTAATAATTGATCGCTTTTTTTTCGCAGCAGCCGCCGGAAATAGGTCCTTAAAGAATGCAAGCGTCCAAGCTGCACCCGTCGCCCGGCTGCCCGTGGTGCGAGCAGGAACGGGCTGATATGGCCCATATACTTTGGGAATGTCAACGACCTGAAGGAGGACCAAGAGGAAGGGGGAAGATAACAGCAGGACCCTCTGAAGCGGGGCGCCTCGCTGAGAGGTGGCAAGCCGCCCTCCTCAGCGAGGCACCCGAGGACCAGGAGTGGGCCGTCCAGCGGGCCAGGGCCATTGCCGAGGATCTCGAAAGATTTTTCTCCGGCGATGGACCCCTGGCAGCCTAGCCCCGGGCACCAACAGCCTTAACCGCTGGACAAATAAAGTTTATTCCTATCCTATCCTATCCAAGCTTAATGTTTTGCAACTCCGCAGCGCAAACTCATTTAGCGATTACATATGGGCTGCGTTTTTTCGCAAGGTCTAAATCATCTCCTTCTATTCCTAGCATAACATATCACATATCAGATGTGTTTATCTGTTTCCTGTTGTTCTTTAGAGCATGTGATGCTTCTGTGCTTATGTTTTATTGCGATAGCAATTATATGGACACTTCCACCGGATTTCTGCCGTCGTCGTCGCCGTCGTCGTCGCCGTCGCCGTGAGGTTCCGTATAGATAAAATCTTCGCCGCGCGCCGTATGCCCGAGCGGAAGCGTGCGGGGACGCACGCTGTCACGGAGAGCGAACGCACTCAATCTTCCACGCGCAAGCAAGGAAGCGAGAAGCGAGCGCCGGAGGGAGCGTAGGGGGGGGGGGGGGGGGGGCGCATTTCTACTCTGCCAACAACCGCGCTCGTCGCTCGCTCGCACCGTCTCTTATCTCCACACGGCTCTGACCTTTACATTCGCCGCTCAGTTTCTGTTGAAGCGATAGACCGCACGTACCTTCCCCGTTGCGGCGTATATGCGCTTGCTGCCAGCGTTTTGACAGTCGTTGTCTGCAGTCATTCAGTGTGATCTATTCATGTTTGTTTGTGCGCGCTCACACCACAGTTAGTAATAGTCGGGCCACATTTTCCAACGCACGCTACACATGCAATGCTGCCCGGATCGGCAGTGCAGCGCTACGGGTGTGTCCCTTCGCACGCGCTGCCCACGGGCAGCGCTTCTCATCAACACCACCGTTTCACACGCGCCTTCTCGTGGTCATCGAATCTCTCTTCATGTCGGTCTACTTAGGCCGCAGCACACCTGCTTACTTAATCAGCTCATGTTTACTACAATTCATATTGCTACCAAAGCCGCTCACCTTACTTCGTATGACATTGCTGTGTTGCTATCGCATTCATTGCTTCGCCCTTAGGGCGAAACTGTGACATTTTTTGGCAGTCACTTATATATGTGCATCGTTTCAGTAAAAATTTATTTGAGAGCTAGCGCTCGTCCTGTAAGCTGCTAGTCTTCTGTGTCCCGTCCTGATATCAATTAGGAATATGAACATTTATGCGCACAAGGGTGGGAACTCGGTGCCTTCTGTGCACCATGCGGTACAAATTAACAGTACACACAGGTGATGCGTCTAGTTCAGTGCTGTATGGTCACAGCATAGATGTGTCGTGCTTTCTATTTGAGGTGGCATTACGTGTCCACCTGGACATGACGTCGAGCAAATTTTACATGACAATAGTGCTCTGTAATATCAGGTGCTTATTGGACATGCGCAAGTCAGTGTATGATGGCACTTTAGAAAAGTGCATTAAAAAACTTTCAAATTACATTCCTTCAAACCGTATGAGTCATGTACCGGCAGCATGAGCACACTCTAGGAACCGTAGCTTCTTACGTGTCATTGAAATCGCCGGCGTGCAAACCACTACAAGGTAATTGCTCTTCGTATTAACCTCCTCTACTATAAGTTGCGCGCGCTTCGATTTGACAGCAGCAGGGCAGCGTAACAGATTGAAATGAACGAACAGACACAGTAGGCGCGGATTCGAGCTCTTTCAAACTGAATCGTTTCTCTTGGTCAGTAATACCCATATAACACCCACCGGCAGATACACAATAAGTCACGCCGGTGCTTTGATAAAATGAACACATCTTTATTAATGAATTCTCATTCTCATTATATTTCTTCCTTTATACTACATTTAAATTATCACTATACAGCATTTGGGCCCCCAGATAAGTTATACAAGGGCAGAATCACGCGGGGGGACGGAGTTACAAATCTTCATGTTGTGTAGAAAAGGAGGGATATAGAACATTCTGAGGCCGCTTGCACAAGCGGCTTCACGTGTGGGCAAATTTATCCTGGGGCTACAAATCTTCGTCCAAGTTTTATCTGGTGGCTGCACTGGAAGGGTGCGTTCCAAATGTCGGCGCCGGACAGTTGCTTAACCTTCTCTCCTGGAGCTGTGTTTTGAAGATGAATTAGATGGCAAAGAAGACACCGTTAAGGAAACAGAATGTACGCCATCAGCGATGCTGACTACTTTGCTGCCTAGCCATCCTGTAGGGCTCATAGAAGAAAACCTCACCATAACGGTTCTCTTCTTGTCATGATGTGTTTCAATACCATGGTTGAACACATGCATAGGCATGACTACAAATAGTGTAGAATATCGATTCAATAGAAACGATAATAATGGAATGTCTACTGCCATCTGAGTTGTGAAATCAAGGAAAGCATTGTATCTGTCACACGCAACAAGCCATTGAGAAAGTGGGAAGGTAATAAGGACAAAGTCGGCTTGTCATGAGCCAGAAAGTGACGATCGCCAATAACGAGCTGAGGTCATCAAAATTTCTTTAGTGCCATCTCGGGGGCGCTTTACCGCAAAGCCTTTGTCAGATTGGTTCATTAAAGAAATAATCATGCACCATTTCATTTCCTCGTATCTCCTCTAATATACATGAGAGGAGATACAAGGAATGGAAATGTCGCATGCTGCCAGAAGGAGCGCTTCACTGCCCAACATAGACACACCATCTTTATGCCTCGACTAACGCCCACAAGCCACGTTGAGCGAGGCGTTTCTCGGTAAAAAAAATGTGTCCATTTTGGTCGTGTGCATTGTACTTGCGAATGGTTCCTAAAGAGAGGCGTTCCTTGAAAACACCAATGAAATCTTCACGGAGTGCCACAGCACATGGAAGCGGCATTTTTCTTTCTGTCGCATTTTGCAGGGTGGCGCACTTCCAGTGGTCGACTTGCGCGTTAGGCATTGGATGGTTTACAGAAGTAACCATGCTATGATAAGTGACGTTGCAGATAAGGAGCCTTACGTAGAGGCGTCTGTATGGGTGTGACCTTGATTCTCCGGCAGCAAGTGCAGCTCCCTATAGATGAAAGACACGCGTGCTATTGTTCAAAACTTGAATTCTTTTCGCACTCTGGTGCAGTTTGATACTTTACAGACACGATCATTAGCGCGTCATCTACGCGGCGTGCTTGTTTGTTTACAACACCCAAACCTGGTGAGGGGCACCTTAAGGCGCTAAGGAGGGGAGTGATACGACGCACAGTTCAAGTGAGCGCTATTAGCGAGACTCACGATCCTGCCGAAACCTCGCCGACGTAGTTGACAAATGGAACGTTAAGCGCGAATGATATTCAGGTGAGAGTTACTAGACTTTTTTTAAAAATGCAATTTTTGGTAAGGGATGTGCACGGGTCTTCATAGTGCAAAGGTAGCTGCTGGCTGTTTTCTGTTTTTTATGACACAGATTACTTAGTGGAAACACGGGGAATTACTTAGTACCAGTTTTAGATAATACGTGTACGAAATAGGTGAATACTGTTTGTTTCTTTGAGACATACAACCAAATTACTTGCAGTAACATTCTGGTTCACTTTTGCTCAAATTAGTGCGTGAAAAAAGGGGAATGATATCACGGTCTGTTCGTACTCTGATGTGCAGAGAAGCAGCTGCTTTCTTAGATACTAAGTTAAGGAGCTGTGCTTGCTGAAACAAATTGGAACACACCCTAAGTTGTCTAGCGTCCGAGAAGTGACATTTACGCGGCGTTTCACGTTAGCGGCTTCACTGGCCAGATTACGGGGTGACAAGGTACTGCCCACCTAGGCGAAGATCGTGACACATGGATGAATTTGTCCGTGGGCACAATGTTCCGAGCTAGCGGCCTCTCTTATGTTAAAAACACTTCAAATCAAGCACGCACAACATGCATATATACAGACACACTAGTGAAGTCTTAAACACAAGCCACACAGAAAAGATACCCGATCCTCATCCATGAAAAAAACGAGCTAAACAGGTCTGTGGGCTTACTTCTGCATGCAGGAAAACCTTCAGTGAAAAGGAACAAAGCAGGCAATGGAAACCAGGCTGGCTGTCACTGGAAATCATATGACAGTACTGTAAGAACTGCGATTAAATATAGTCGACAGTGATACTGCTCAGCAGGCAGAGATTCATCCGTTTGCTGACTGTTAGGACACGTCAATTTCCATTCCGAAGCCTTCCTGCAGGGTTGAAGCTTGAATAAATAATTCTATGTCCTTAACTGCAGTTTAAGAAAGTACCGTATGGTAATATAGAGCCCTATCAGTCTTTATATTCGGCCCAACATGGTGACATGGGACGAATGATGACGAAATATGCCAGGCGTTGAGACAATTTTGACAGCGAAGAATTTCGATACAAAACCGAAATATTTCATCCATTTGTGCATTCTTTAGCTAGCTCCTAGTTTGACGTGTTACCAGAGGCATGAGAAGTGCTAAATGGAAATTACTTTAAGAATTGATGGATACAGCCTAAAAATGGCACAGATATGTCGGTTGTACTGCAGACGGATATGCATGCGGACGTCCTACTATTGGAACTAAAAAAACTCAGGTTTCTACATACCTGACTTCAGCCTGCCCATTTAAGCGATTTTAAATATTTATGCTTGCTTCAATATTCAATTATCCCCAGTCTTCGTAAACGATATCTTCCGGTTTTCCACGCATACGAATCCATAAAACGCTGGACACAAAATCATAGCATCTGCAAAGCTCGCTGAAATTGTTCATCTACCACGTTAATTCAGTGGATGAATGCCTCACATTTCGATCAGCTTCACTTGCTTATTAATTCGATTGGGGAGGTTGAGGGAGATCACAATAAGCTGACAGACATACACACAATAAATAAGACAACAGCGGAGCTAGAGAAGTACGGACTTGCGGCAGTGGTGAAAGCGACACAGCAGATCGTGTGTGCTCAATTGATGTACAGCGCACCATTTAACAGCCGGAACAGGAACATGCATCTAGAAGTTTTGAAGCCTTTGCAAAGTTTTACGAGAATCCAGTCAGAAAGGAAACCGGCGTGGGCATGGCGTCCTTCGCATCTTGTTTTTTATCAACAGCGACGTTGTTTAAGCTCTTGGTTGCACCGCGTAGTGCGAACAAAAACTGCTCCTGGCGATGACGTCACCACGCGTTGCCTAGCAACCACCTCGCGGAGCTGCGTGTGCTTCGCCTCCTCTCCATGCCGGGCACATGCTGCCTTGACATGGAACGTTAAGGAGAGGGAAGGAGAGCATACGCGCAGCGCGCATGCTGCCGACGTGATGGCGTTTCCCCGTTTCCCCGCGTTCGCGCCGAACACGCGCGGTGGCCGTGACTGCAGCAGGCGCCTCTGGCGGCGGCTGGGCAGGTTTCGACCAGCCACGCCCCGGCAAGTGTGGAGGCACAGCTTGGCCGTGACGTCACCGGGGAGATAAAGCTCGGAGCCGCCGCGACGGCGGCACAACTCTCATTGACTCTGTGGCGAGTACGCGTAGCCTCAAGATGGGACGACCAAAGAAGATCCGGACACCCGAAGAAGAAGCCGTTCATCTCGAAGCGCGTCGCGCGGCCGAGCGAGAGTCTGCGCGTCAGCGGCGAGCCGATTCGGAATACCGTGCCTAGTAGCACTAAGCATTTCCTAGCAAAACTTATCCGAGCATAGTAAAACCTGGAAGAAGCTAGGTCGATCACCAGCTCCGCTGTTTACTCCAGCCTTGCGCCGCTTGTGCAAGCTGCCCATATTTTTTCCCCTTTAAACCTACATGGTTCTTTGAAAAATTTAGAAGTCGTATGTATGTCTGTATATACAGGACAGTAAACTGGCCCCTTTCATCCCGTTTTTTACCGTGGCGACATTACATATTGAAAACTATACATTATCGCTTGAAATTAAATACCTGCTATCTCCTCACTTCTGGAAGCGTTTATCGATCGCAGTACTTGTAGCTGCAACACATCTGCACTGATTTTTTTTGTCTTTTCTGCATTTAGAGAACTGGCGATTCAAAATTTCCTCTCAAATGTCTAGCCAAGTGTTGCTGTACACTTAACATTCTCACCAGCACAAACACACACTTACGCATTCTGAAATACGAATGCAATGACTTCATAGCGCGCCTAAAAAAACGATGCGTGTCAATAATGCCTCTATCATTATTAAAGCTTTATATAGATTTCTGTAGTTGTGTAGATAAATTAAATGCAGCCCAGAATATTCGGGCACATAGTATATACACACTAAAAACGGCGGTTCATGCGCCTATGCCCCACCCATATTGTCCCACAAGTCACCACGTAACGAATAACTATGGGGAACAGGCAAATACAAGCATGTGCATTATTCAGTCAGTTTCACTGTCGCCGGGCCTCTTGGTTTTTGATTTGTGGCATACATAAGGCAATGGGAAAACCGAAACCGTAGGAAAATGCCACAAAGGGACCAGATGGATCCGCAGAAAAACCGTGTCACAGAAACGTGTCAGGCGCACAGCACCACTGTTCTGTCGGCATTCTTTGGCCATGGACAGAGGTCAATACACAAGGGCGGGGCTTAAGTGCAATAACGAAGCCAACACCAGTCCTTATGGTAGAACGATGACAATGCTAAGGAACACAGCAGTTCAGCAGACGCCTCAGTGCACAAAACACAGACACTGTTCCAAGCACCTGGGGACGGCTGAGAAACACGTTAAGTCTTCATGCCTCGAGTTGACCAGCACTCAATTGTAGGTAAAGAGCACCGCTCACATTTGGCCACTGCTATTGCACATCCCAAGATGCCGATATGATTCCTGCGTGAAACCTTCACTTAAGGACACGACGCTGCGTGCCTCAAAGAATGCAATGCTGAATAAAAGGCACGCTGTCCTGTCTCCTATCCATGGATTTGTTAATTAGTGAGTGAACACGATCGTGTATTCCCTGTTGTCTATAACTCTTCAAGACGCGACCGCGATGCTCGCTTTCTTGGGCGTCACGAATGATGTCTCCTCGGTAGCCATCATCTTTGTGGAGCTACGCAGGGAATCGTGGTCTGGAACGATCCCGTCCACGGGACCAGCTACAACCGTCGCCGCAGCGGTGTTCCATGACCGCGGCAGTTCCGGAATTTTGGGCGTGCTGGCCGGTACGGGCGACGACCTCTGGAATGTGCTGAAGGACTCGAGCTTGGGTTTGTCCAGCGGTGAATGCACCACTCCGTTCACGCGTATGGGAGTGGCCTCACCTCCTGTGTAGGCGAACAATATGTGTGCCTTCTGGTTGGATCCCAGACCCAGACCCAGTGTTGTAACCGTGCTTCGAGAGTCGTCGTCTATGTACTTCATCGGGTCGGACACGCCGACGCTGTTGCTTTTGATTTGATGCTCCTGGCCGGCGTACAGGTCTGGCACCAGAGACGTGACTTGATCTTCCGAGGAGTAGAATTCCTTGTGATTCTGCTTCGCGCCGGCTTCTTCGGCGATTGCCTGTAATTGAAAAGCGTTAGCATTATATGCTGAGCAAGGGAATAAACTGTCAATTATTCCGGGAAGACCCTTCTTAACATACAAATGAAATTTCTCACAGGTCTAAGATTGCTATGGCCCATTTATTGAATGGGACAAGAGATCAGAAGTTTACAAAAAAAAACAGTTGGGCGTCCAAAGCAGGTGTTACACTATTGCAAAATATTAGATCATGTCATCGTGCTGTGACACGGGTCTCAATCCCTGTGCGTTTATGCATATATATCTGCTAAAGCTTACAATCTGATGCGACAGAGACTGCCTCTTCCGCTCTGACTGTGAGGCGCATACATGTGCGGGAAAGACGCTTAGCTGCGTATATTTCCCAATGGGCAAAGAAATTACCCTGTCGAGGCCGCGTGACCTCAAGCGTTGACATCTTCTCAGAAAAAGACATGCCCGTACCTCATGTGCCCGTCATACGCAAATCTGTGAAGTACCTTTAGTAACCTGTTGGCGCTAGTGCATACACGTATCTCACTTCCTAACCACGCATGCCATCAAACATCAAATGCTTCAAGGTAGTATTTTACCTCAAATGGCGTCCATGCTGTCATCTTGGGTCTATTGAGTCAAAGGTAGGGTTAGCCAGGAGTGTAATGATCGAAGATACGCACAATGACGGGCAGAAGCTAATGTTACGGATACATTTCTCCAGATAATAGACCAGTGCAGTTGTTACATGGAGAAATTGCAGCTGCAGACTTGTGGGGGGTGCGACGGCGCGTTCATTTAGGCTTGTAATAACTGCAATGGAATCTATGCCAACGAACATGCAGCTGCAAGCGCCAAAGTTTTCGCGATTGGTTGAAACACAAACCTTGGAAGAAGCCTTGTCCTTTCTATTCAGAGTTGCTGTGCTTTTCTCAGCCTTCTGCAGGTTGCAATTCTTCAACAGGCTGCCGACACTCGAGAAGCGAGACAGTCTCGAGGGGCAGTCACCGCGGGCCCCAGCTGGGCCACCGCTTCCCGTTCCCTTGTTCCACATGTTGCTGTTGAACACCACCGTGCTCGTGCTGTCGGTGCTATTCGAAGTGACCCGCACCATCGAAGAGTGACTGTTGCGCTTGGGGTTCGAGTAGGCGCACCAGGAGGCCGCCTGCGGTCCGGACCCTCGGTTCTTCTTGAACGTACCAGTGGTGGCGAGCTGGGACCAGGCTGCCCGGGCCTCCGGGTACTGCAGCACTCGTACGACGAAGATGAGGAAGCCCTGCATCGAGTTACACACGCAGAAGACGTACTGGAACACGGTCCGGGCTTCGCCCACGGCGAAAACGCCGAATATCCACGTGACGCCGAGCAGGGTCATGACGGTGAAGGCACCGCGAACTTGAGCCGCTGTGATAGGCAGAGAGTTGGCGGCGCCGGGACCGGAAGCGGAAGACGAGTTGTGGTTGGCGGCGGCTTTGGTGTTGGCTCCGGCCATGCGCGGCTTGAAGAGCACCCGCGTCACCATGATGAAGACGAGCAAGTTGACGAAGAGGATGAAGCAGGAGATGCCCAGGAATGCGATGTAGTAGATGAAGGGGTTTCGGGATGATATCACGCAGCTAGAAAAAGAAAAAGAGGCATGTACAACAAATTTTTGTAAGTGCTAGTAATAGGAATTCGCGTTATTTATTTAGCTTGTATGCTACGTCATGTAGTTCACAGCTTAGAGAACATACTGGAGACATTTAGGCAATGTATATACGATGAAAATTTAGCAATGTTGAAGGAGCAGCTTCTGTGCGTATTGTGGAAAAAAGGATGCCTTCGTTACTAGCATGGACTAGCAAAAGAGAAAAAGACGGAGGAACACCACGCAATAAAACTGCAGCGCTACTGATTTCTTTTCTTAGATAGTTGGAAAAAGACTTGCCGAAAATCAATGTTTTAGAAAAATCAGGAGCACCCAATTAACAGCGGCACGACTTGCCACAACAAATACGTGTCGCTATTTAGTGAAGTGAGTATTTTATTGCCTAAGATAAACGATTTCAACGCATGACATTGCATTTCGCGACAAATTGCTTGCCAGCGCCAGTTTCGCAAACGCGCTATCAAAAATTGTCAAACAGAACATTTCCTTGACAATTTAAATTAATATAATAATATTGGTGCTTTTCTAATTCCTGCCAAATAGACAATGTAGATTTCTGACATCTGTGTTTACTGGCAAGTTTCAAGGTTATAAGCTTGATGCTTCAATAAATTTTGATTTTCCAACCTTCCTTTTTAAGTTTCGCAGTTTTACTAAATCAAATATCTTAAAATATAAACTTGGCACAAAATATATATTACAGCGATTTTATTTGAACCCAGTAAAATTTCATTCGAACTGCTTCAAAAGTTCCGGAATGATTGCATTTATCCTTTTCACATGTATTTCATAATTATAGGAAACATTGCACGTACCACAATTTGAACTTCATTTGACTTCCATAGGTATGCACTGTACGCGGTATGCACCAGTGACTATAGGCATTGCGACACGGAGTTAACGGCACTCGAGGTATAACACTTATGCCTAATATTCTTCATGAGAGACAAAGTCAGGCAATGAGTGTATTATAATGAATTATAATGCTTAGTCACTTCCCAAAATTCCACGTGCATGTTTTCTCATGCACATAGTACTTTTTGTGAGTGTCAACTTACTAATCATCTTGGCTTCTGTAAGGCTCCAAATCTATAGCCAGGCAGGTGCCAACGATAGCCGCTGGAATACCTATAACCCAGGAAAGAAGTGCGGCAGAAACACAAATAAGAGACGCGTTAGTCGAATTAGCACAGAGAGAAATTAGGCAGTATGTCAGATTTGTCAAAAAAAGAAGCAATTCTGACTTTCGCTTACCCTGAATAAATGTATTGAAGCCTAATAAAGGTACCTATAAAGGTATTTCCACACACCCTATGCCAGTCTCTTTTATCACAGTCATTCATTAACCATCTATCAAGTTTTTTTTTTTAAATTAGCCACGACTTTCACATTAGAAGAAGCATTTGTACCGGGTTGTCGGTCTGCTATATTTCTCTTTCAAAGTGCGAGACTGAATTCTTTGAAAATGCCTTTGTGTTAGTTGCAGCGCTGTTGTTTGAGGCGAGCTCAGCTTGTTTTTTTTTTCTTTTTTTCTTTCTTCTTCATAGGGGGCGCTATTTTGTTGCCTCACATTAGGGACGCTATCAGCCGGGAGTACAAGAAGTGGAAGCAAAAAGCTTCCTCTAATGAACACTTTCGGTATTTTAAGTAAGCTATAAGCAGCTTTTCTACGAAAAACAATGTAAATGCCCCATGACAGTGTCCTATTCTCCTGCCATCATCGGAAGCCTACGACCGCGAAACATAAGCTGTGTCGAGGCGCATCTTTCTTTGACGTAATTCGTGTTTCCATGAATACCACACGCTATTTCCGCCGCGGAGTATATAGGAGTCACTAAATTATATTTCCCTTGCCAGGCTATTGAACATTATCTTTGCATATGCAGAAGACAAAGATAGTGTTCATTAGCCTGGCAAGGGAACAAGAATTCAGGATCGCCAGTCAGCCTCTAGAGTCTGTAAAGGAGTACGTTTATCTAGCTCAATTACTCACAGGGGACCCTGATCACGAGAACGAAATTTACAGAAGAATAAAATTGGGTTGGAGTGCATACGGCAGGCATTACCAAATCCTGACTGGGAGCTTACCACTGTCGTTGAAAAGAAAAGTGTACAATCATTGCATTCTACCGGTGCTAACATATGGGGCAGAAACTTGGAGGTTAACAAAGAAGCTCGAGAACAAGTTAAAGACCGCACAAAGAGCGATGGAACCAAAAATATTAGGACTAACGTTAAGAGACAGGAAGAGAGCGGTGTGGATCAGAGAACAAACTGGGATAGCCGATATTCTAGTTGACATTAAGCGGAAGAAATGGAGCTGGGCAGGCCATGTAATGCGTAGGATGGATAACCGGTGGACCATTAGGGTTACAGAATGGATACCAAGAGAAGGGAAGCGCAGTCGAGGTCGGCAGAAAACCAGATGGGATGATGAAGTTAGGAAATTTGCAGGCGCAAGTTGAATTACGCTAGCGCAAGACAGGGGTAATTGGAGATCGCAGGGAGAGGCCTTCGTCCTGCAGTGGGCATAAAATATAGGCTGATGATGATGAAATTATAGACAAAGTGCCACATAATCTCCCATGAGCTCACTTTATTGAAAACGGTAAGCAAATGTGACGAAAGTAACGGCGGATAAAGCGGTAAATACCAGAAAGTACACCAATATTTAATGAAGTCTTCAAATTATCCCGCAGCAGACAATAGTGGGTGCAGCGCAGCCGCACGATAAAGCGGATATGACGCCGATCCCACAATTGGACGTGAGGTGCTGAGAGCTTGTCCAGTGCTACGTTTAATGTGAAACCATTATATGCCCAATTACGCGAAAACTTGGCGGCGTCGGCGGCGGCGTGACCGAGCAATGGTACCAAAAATGGCCGCCAGCACAAAGAGTACAAACACGACAAACAATGCTCGGCTGGTTCCTGGAAGGTTCCTTCCAGAAATCATCCGAGCTCAGGAAGGTTCCTGTAAACAATGTAAATTAATGGCTTTGAAAAGAAAATTTCGTACGTTTTGGTCTGGGTCGGAATCGAACCCGGACCCTCCGGCGTGCGAGACGACCACGGTTCTCCGACGCCACGACGAGTTCACGGCTCTGGCTTATTAAAGGTGTACCTAGTGCGTGTGTGTTTGCACAAGTCACGTTACCAAAGGGACTATAGCGTTTTCGCATTCCCATACGTAGGCAATCTCAAGTGTCTGCAGATTTTTTTTTTCTTTTGGGCTCTCAAATATGCGGTATGTTCTTGAAATGGGAGCAAGAATGCGGCATACAGTGTGCGTGCAAATCAGCGAATAAGCTCGGTTGTTTGAGCGAGGGACACCATCTATAGCTTCGGCATCACTCCCAGCTCGCTGTAATGGTGGCAGTGACGTAGTTGTCACACCAAACCATACCTGTTTCCGGCATGAAAAATATGGCTTTATTTGCAAGCTGCTTACAGTCACACCGCTAGCATTTCCCAGGCAAAGTTTTGCGCTAGGCCTTCTCTGCAGCTTGACTACCACTGTAACTACACTCCCCGCGGTCGCGCAGCTGCTATGACTTTCTGCGACTAGGCGAGAGGTCGCTGGTTGAATTTCAGGCCACCGAATGCAAAAAAAAAGAAAAAAAAAATGTTGCCGCAGTTTCACCTTAAACGCGAAGCATCAATTTCGATAGCCAATTTGTAGAGAGCTATACAGAGTAGTGATATTAGCTTTATCAGCTGTATAAACTTGGACATGCAGCAGCACCGGCAACACGCAGAACTGCTGTCGACGCCGTCGGCGTTTTGCCCGCGTTCGCTCAAAATGCGTGCGGCGTTGGTGACTGTTGCCGGAGCCTCTTATATAAATAGGGGTGGGGGGGGAGGTGTTTATTATACATAAGGAAGGGACGCTTAATTCTGCAGCCCATAAGGGATGATGATGATGATGATAAGTGGTTCTTGAGGGAAAGGGAAAGGTTGGCGCTATCTTCTGCAGCCCTTGAGGGAGCACGGCTCAGCCCATAAGGGAGCACGGCGCAGAAATAGGCACTTGGTGCCGCAGTTAAACGTCGCCTCCCTTCCCTCCCCCTCCCCCCCCTCCCCCACGGCCTCTCGCGCGTCGGAAGAAGGCACGTTTGCTCTACATATATGGTGATTGTAAAGGAGGAAAGAGACGCCTACTTCTGCAGCCCTTAAGGGAGCACGGCGCAGAACGCGCGTTTGTTCTCCGCCGTGCGTTCACTCCCCGTGAAAGCGCGCGCCCCTCGCGTCCTTTCACTCGCTCATACAGCGTTCGGCGCGCGGCGACGATTTCATCTCCATTGACGTCATACGGAACCTCACGGCGACGGCGACGGCGACGACGACGGCGACGCCGACGGCAGAAATCTGCTTTTGAGTGTCCATATAATTGCTATCGCAATAAAAAAAAAGTCCTCGCGTAGTGTCATTTCGGAACACCTTAAAAAGCCACAGTTGGTTAAATAAATCCAGACATTTCCACTGCTGTGTCCCTCATAGCCCACTGCGCAGCTTTGCAACTCTAAACCTCCCAGGTAAAGGTTGGTATAATTGCAAGTACATTTTACGCGATGCAGTACTTCGCTGCAGCTGTTGGGCTTTTAAACAAACACTGAAGAGAAACACTAATCCGGTTTTAACTGATAAAGTATTTTTCAGTACTATTTTTTCGTAAATTTTTGGTTAATAGGTTGAACATTAGGAGATGAAATGAAATTAAACATTCCATTTTTTTAGCGCCGGCAACCCAGCACCAGCGAACCAGTGTGATGTCACGAATTTAAAAGTATTTTTTTGTTTTGTTTTCTTGCATTTGGGCCATTGCGGATTAGTAAAATTTGCTTGCCCGAGGGCGCAGGACTAAATCCCGGCCGCGGCAGCCACATTTGGTTGGGGGCAATCTGCAAAAATGGTCGCGTACAATGCATCGGGTGCACCTTAAAGAACCCCAGGTAGTCGAAATTAATTCGGTGTCCGCTACTATGGCGTGCCTCATAATCATATCGTGGTCTTGGCACGTAAAACCCCCAGAGTTTGTTATTATTACTAATATCAATACATTTGCTTGAAGCTCCTTAAACTGGGTGATTGGTGCTTTCAGAATGCAGTGGAATCCATCTTTACTGCTAAGAGATCAACTAGGCGTAAGGGTAGAGGGTCAAAATTCCGAACAACACAGCTAACTGGCGACGGGATCTGAAGACGACGTCCCCACTTATCATTCGAGTTTTCATTTATTTATTTTTTTGCTTAGCAAACAGCCTCTGAAACTAAAGGTGGCTTTGCGTGTGCGTCTGTGAATGATGTACAAGCATAATTTACTCAAATGGATCAAGTTATTTTTTTCTTTATTCTCCGCTTTACCATATTAAACGAGAGCTGAGCGGTCACTTACCCCAGGCGATGAGGACGCGCTTGAGCATGAAGCACGTCTCGGAAGACGCGAACACGTGGACAAGCATCTGGTACATGTTGGCTGCCTCGACGCCCATCCAGGTGAGGCAGGCGAGCAGGAAGTAATGCGTGGCCGCGGCCGTGCCCAGGCACAGCTCGAACCTGGGGAAGCGTTGCTGCAGTGAACCCAGCAGGAAGGCCACGTTCAACAGCAGCATGGCTGTGCACAGGTTGAGGAGGATCTTGCCAGAGCGGTCCTTGTTGAGGCACCTGTCACAAGGAGACAAGCGCCGAGGCAACTGTGTCGACACTCCTTAGCGTACATTTGTGAAACCATTGCTTGCTTTCCTTTAGAAACGTGAATTCTGTTGAATTGTGACGTTACGACGAAGAGGAAGTGGACTGCAGGGGCAAGAAGGACACGGAAAAGAAGTAGAGAGGGAAGCGGTAAAGATGAATCCTTGTAAATAAATGAGCGTATTTTAAGTCGTCCGGTTATACTCATAATAAATTATATATTTATTCTCGTACACTCTTTTGTTTTACCGTGATATATTAAAGTATCGCCTGAAACCATGTGAATGAGTTGCACCGATATATTCCCGTTGTAATTGCATTTAACCACGCCGTAGCGAAGTAAGTTTATTTATTACGTGAGCTTACCTCCGCCGTTATGGTGTTTTCATTATGAAATTATTATTTTTATAGCACTAACCTCTATCACAAATTTAGCATGTCTTGGCGTTGCTGCTGTGTATGAGAACTTTTGTACTGCGAACTGAACGTGTAATATACTTGTTGAGACTTCACTCACAGAAGTGCCTTATTCGGGGAATATGGAGAGATAGAGAGACAGATAGAGAGAGAAATGAATTCGTAAGAAGAAAGCTAGGCACAAAGAGTGAGTGTGATTCTACTGCAAGCCCTCGCACATGACGGCCCAAACTTCTAAAACGAGTAAGCATAAACAAGAAACCTTTTTCAGGGGATCAGCGTAGCAGGCTCACCTGAAAATGGAGTAGGTTAGAATGGTGAAAAACAGACCGACGATCGACATGATACATCCAACATAGGATATGAGAGACAGAATCCGGTAGTGGTGGGGTGCCAATGACGTTCCTGGTAGAGGATCCTAAAAAAAATGAAAGGAATGAATAATTAGGACCTTAAACATGCAGAAGCTCTGACAAATAAGCCAATGCAGGTAACATTTTATACCCATACAATGTTGTAATTATAGTTACTATGTTACTCTAAATCTCTATGCAGTGACATACTAGTCTAGAAACCTAATTTACCTGTTATTCGTAGCTAATAACCAGTGCTGTACGTAAGAAGAGTCAGTTCTCATGTGTCGTTAAGTTCGCTCGCTCTTGTTATGAGCTGCTGCCGCGATTTCACCGACTCGCATAAGGAGAAAGCTTTAGGTCGGGAACTCCTGCCTAAATACATGGCAGCGGAAGAATTGTTATTATTGGCAACCACTGCACTGGTTGTTAAGGGGTTTATTGCATTTCAGAAAAGTGTAAAACTAGTAATATATACAAGTGTGTTTTTAATTGATGCCGTATTTTTATAAAATTTTTCGAAAATTGCAACAATGAGAAACTAAGAACTAATTCCAACTGTACAACTCCCTTACTCCGCAATAAAAAACGATATGAAAAAAATAGTGTCACCTTTTTGTCAACTGAACGTAATACTACAACTCAACCAGACAACATTAGGTTGTTATACACTGCTCTGGAATACAGCACTAATTTGTGAATCTGCCGTGTGCAAAACCCTCGTAAACGTTATACACGATTTCACGCAATCTAAAAACTGTTACAACAAATTTGTGCGCTTGAGATGCTCTAGCAGATTCAGTTTACAAAACTGCAATATCGGTTTTTGGCGTGGAGTCGCTGAATCGCAAACTTCGTTTCTATATATTTTGTTATTACCGGTTTTCGGCAGCTTTCCTTTAATCACTAAAGACCGAAATCAGAATTCTGCTTCCAAGAGCTGTCCGCAATTCAATTTTCTCTCTCAAATGCAACAAAGTTTATTCTGATAAGTAAACCGGTTATCTTACGAGAACGTTTCTGCTTTTCACATTTATTTCTATTTGGGAATTGTAGTAATTAAATTAATTAAAAAATTGGGTTTTACGTGCCAAAACCAAGATCTGATTATGAGGCACACCGTAGTGGGGGACTCTGGAATAATTTCGGCCACCTGGGTTTATTTAACGTGCACCTAAATCTACGTACACGGATGTTTTCGCATTTAGCCCATATCGAAATGCGGCCACCGTAGCCGGGATTAGATCCCGCGACCTCGTGGTAATCGTAGTGGACGCAGAGCTAAACCTCCCTCTGAAGCTTGTCTGACACGGAATATAACTTTTTAATAGGCAAAGCATCAGTTTAAACAGGGCTCTCAAACAACCACTTGTCCTTAAGTGAACAGTTCCACACTTTAGTCGAGATTTAGGAATAGAGAGTATCCATCACGTAACGTAAATGCAGTTAACTGCTACTGTGGCCGTAAATTTTGAATGAAGCTCCATATTATTAACTTGTAAGGTTAGATTTTAAGACTGCAAAAACGTTTCTTTTCCCAGGCAGAGGATGATCGTCTCTTGCCTCAAATAGTCACCTACATAATTCAGCACATAAATAAAGCGCTCCTTTCTGTAACAAATAAAACATTAATCGAATTCCGACCTAATTATTAACCCGCTCAAGTACCACTCAAGTCTTAGCATTTCGACTATACAGCGATTCGAGTACCCCTTCCGAAGCTTCTGGTCGATTAAAGTACCATCTACAAAAAAGTAGATGTAGTTGCATGTGAACAGCGGAGACTTGTGTAGGGAATATGGAAACCCAAGGGGAAGAGCACGCACCAATCTTAGAGAAATCTAGATAAGTCCTCTTGTCAAAACACTGGCACAGGAAGTAGTTTGTCCCACTAATATGTTATTCTATGTGTCTTGCCTATAGATTTATAGAAAGAATCGCTCAAAACAAAGGAACAAATCCCTTACGCAGAACATGTTTTTTTTTCTACTACAACAATCACCCTATGTATCGTACACATTCACAACACAACAGGTTTCTCGCGACGGTATTCTTATTTGTTGAATGGCTCGAACGGCCATCAAGGAACAAACAACGTAGGTTTCAACAATGGTCGTACCAGAAGGAGCGAAAACGCAGTCATGTGGGTCGATGAGCAGACAGTCACGTTTCCCGACCGATTGGTCGTTACGCCGGTGGTGGACCACTCCTTACCTGAAATAAAAGCACGGTTTCAGTATTCCGATATCAAAGCTGGGGCTAGTTAGTGTACTCGTTACAAGCGGACGTGTCATGAAAAGCAGGCGGCTAATTAGCTAGACATCTACTGCGTTTTCTCATGGAAATAATGTACGTGGCTTCTCGAATTTTACTACAGTTCAGACAGTGAAACTGTGCCATTTGCCACAGGCGATTTTGTTTTCTTATAGGATTTAGAAAAAAGAATTCGGCAGAGGCACTTAAGGCCGCTTACGTGTGGGAATAGGAAAGCATTATACCGTTTGTAGACATCGGAACGCCATGAACGCGCTCATTTTACGCACTCGTGACGTGGCGTCACCTCTTCCCCATTGGCTGCGCCATCACGTACGCACTGATGAAGCACTAGGCACACCTTTAGTCAGCCAGTACCGTATTGCCGCCATGGCGTCGGAGAACCATGCTCCTTTCGCACCCCGGATACCCGTGTTCGATTCCCACCCAGACCGAAATGTACCAAATTTTCTTTTCAATTCCATTGAGTCACTTTGTTTGGAGGAACCTCCCTGAGAATTTTGACGTCAATCCGAGCATTTCATGATGTGCTTTTACTCTTTGCGCCATCCGCCATTTTTGGTACCAACTTCAGGTCAAGCTGACGCCGACGAATTTTAGCGTATGGGGCATATAATTCTTTCGCATTAACATCACCTGGTATATTGCTTGACGCACTTATTAAGCACGACCAAATGCAAGATGATACTCACGGCGTTCATCCCAGAAAGCGCAGATGTATCTGTCGGCATTATAAGTCGGGTACGAGTAGATCAAGGGGTCGGTGAGATTTTCAATCTTGTGGTCGCCAATCCTGGCAGACAGCACGACTTGTCCTGCGAACGCGAGAAAATGGTGACGCTGTGACGTCAAACTCTGCACTGCCGACCGGTGTCAGCGATCTCCCCAAGTCGCCCTATGCAATCTCGCGTTAGCCATAAAGCATGAGCTGCGCCACTCAATATCACTCAATCACACGTTTGCACGCCTTCTGGGTCATGAGTGATGCAGTGAATAGTAATAATTGTTATGGTAGTTTTCAGGTCCAGTTCCAAGATTGATATATCAATTGAAGATAATTTTGCAATTTTCGACGAATACTCCAAACGAAAAAGAATTGAACAATAGAATGTGTTGTTAAAAGTCCTCGGAATGTAGACTTTGAGGCATTCAATTACATAGAACTATTTGCATTCCAATTGTTTTTTTTTCATTGCACGATTAAAAGTGCATGCGTGTGTGTGTGTGTTTGCGTGCCTGCGTGCGTGCGTGCGTGCGTGTGTGTGCGTGTGCGTGTGCGCGTGTGCGCGTGTGCGCGTGTGCGCGTGTGCGCGTGTGCGTGTGCGTGTGCGTGTGCGCGTGCGGTGCGTGCGTGTGTGTGTGTGTGTGTGTGTCTTGAAGATGCAAGACAGCAGTGAAAAAGTTTCTGCAGGGATGATGTTGGGGAAGAATATCACATTATTGCACATCCCGCAATTATACAGCTGTACTCATCATGTTCTTGGACCACCTGGAGTTGCTCGTATCTGCACTAAATATAGATACGAGCAACTTATCCTCACAGCATAAGTAGCCAGCAAACAATGACACCAATGACAACATAGGGGAAATAATTGTGTATTTGCTAATTGAAATAATGAAATGATAAATTATTGGAAATGAAAATGAATGAAAAAACAACTGCCCGCAGGTAAATTTCTTTAATTCAATTGGTAAGTGCAATTAATTTCCCCTATGCTGTCCTTGGTGTCATTGTTTGTTGGCTTCTTATGATATGAATAATAAAAATCAGGCCCTCGATTCCCTTTGTTCTTATCCTCACATAGCAACACAGGGAAATGCAGACGAATTCTAACACGTCCCAACCCATTCACCTGTGCTAACCAGGGACGCCAGACCATAGCGAGCTGGCCGGAAGAACTTGTCGTTTCGGTACGAGATGAACGCGATGCGTGGTCCCTTCTCCACTTCATGGATGGGTCGGTAGGCCTCGCCGGCGGCTACCAGAGAGCTGTTGATGGCCATCGACAGCGCCTCGAATGGGATGGTGATGACAATATTCTGCACAGAAGCGTGGAACCGAAGAGTGCACCATTACCATAAGGCTGAAGTTATCACAGGCTATAAAATCCCTCGGGTGTCACCCTAGTTTTATTTCGAGGCTTTACTACAGTTTGACGGGTGCGAATTTCAAGAAACCTTCGAAGTTGTGTGCAGCAATCACATTGAACAACTTTTCCTGAACTGACTTTCCTTCGTGGTTTTCATCGACCTTTCTAACAACTAGCTAAAAGGGAAGATGAACTTCGCGAAACAGGAGAAGATCTGCGAGAAGAGAGGAAGTAGAGTGTACTACTACTTTTAGACATTACTCCTTAAACGGCACGAAGACATTCGCACGGACGGCACCAAATATAATGTCACGTTTAATGTATCATATCCAACAGCAGCAGTAGATTATATTGCTTTTCCTATGTATTTCTAGGGCTTCCTTTTTCTCTCTTCTGCAAAGTTTTCAGTTTATGAGCATAGCATAACCGTTCTATAATTAACATTGCCAGTACTGCCTGTTACGGAGCGCGCATGCGCAGTTCGGAGAAAGTGGTATGGGTAACGATGATGGCATAAGGTAACGCTATCTGCTAAAATAAACTAATGACTACGACAAATTCCAAACAAAATTGTACACTAGTTTGCGTGAAACCATAAACGCCTCCAACAGCGCATTTATGATCGCACTCACGTTTCCGTCATCCTGCTCGTCCCCGTCGCCGGAGAAGTCTTCGTGCATGTAGTGGTCACCGTTGGAGCGCAGCGAGAAGCTGAGGAAATCTTGACCCTGTGAGAGCAGCTTGGGTGACCAGGCGACAGCCTTGACAACCAGGTTCTCGTTCTCAATGATGAGCGCGCCAGGTCCCAGCACCACCTCCGAGGTGAACCGCTCCACCACGGCAACCAGCCTGCACGTGACCCGTTAGCTCGTCGCCTATAGTACCACCGCTTTCTGGGGGCTCAGTCCCTCAGTCAGAGCTACCCAAGCATTCGAAGCAACCTTACGCTGGTTCCACGTACGCCGTCAGTTGTGGCGAAGCAGATCAGAACTGTCCTTAAGCGGACGATTAGAACAACACTAAGTTGGCTTAGCTCAGCGAAATAACGTTTATGGAATAACATTGCAGTTATTCGTGACGAATAATGCTCGCTATTAGGGAAGAAATGAGTAACCAAATAACCTTAACTAACGTGACCTGGCCTTACCTACAACCTAACCAATTTTCCCACCTTGAATTTGGCGCCGAACGGCGGCGCCCATGCGTGAGTATTTTCGAGCCTTTGTTGAGTTTTCGTTCAGAAGAAGTTCTGAATACTCACTATAGAATCAGTCATGGGTCGCTTGGTTATGCATTGTAATCCTTATTTATCGATAGCTGTGACCTAGTCCTAAGCAGACGCTGTCAAATTCCCTCGACATCACACAAGGTTATCGCAGGAACTTTAAGCCCATCTTTGGCTTGTGCGTCTTCTCTAGCCTTACCAGGAGCTCGCTCATGACGAGGACGGCTTTTTGGTGCAGTCCGAGTGTAGTTTACTCATCCAGCTTACCCGACACTGAGGTTCATTAACTATCGAATTCCACTATTGAGGACGAGTTCATGAGCTCGATTGCAACCCGTGCCACCTGAATTACGATGTAGGCTAAATGCAAAGAAAGAAAAAAGAAAACATTGATGCACTTACACGTATGCATGTGCCCGTCAAGGAACCACACGTGATCAAAATGAATTCACAACCCTTCATTCCGGTGTCTTTCATAGAGCCTGTGTTGTGAGACAACCCAATGCGCAACAAAAAGCAAGACTTGAACCAGTGTAGGTTCGGGATGTCTCATTCCACGAATAAATCGATCAACGCCCGTCAAGTTTAGCCTAAAGTTACCTTTTAAGGTTTCTTTAAGAGGGAACATGGTAAAAGCGAATTTATGTGCAAACTCGGATGACGCGGATAAATAAAGGTACGGTTTAACGCTGACGTGACATGGCTACCACGAAACCCACGTGGCGCTTACAGCGTGGTCACTTACTTTTCGACAGCCACTCCGTTGGCGTCTCCTTCCTCGATAACGCTGTCATTGAGGGCGAGGAAGTTGCTGATTACGTGAATCATGGCTTGCGCGATCTGGAAGGGAAAAGTACAAAAAAAGTGGAACTTTGTGACGAAGCTAAAGTTTCTTTGCTTTATTAAACTGTTGTAAAACTTCCACGGACCAATGCGCTTATTAATTATAGATACGAGCAACTTATCATCTCATTATTATTATTATTATTATTTGATTTGTACACATATACACACAAGGACACAAATGGATTAAGGAGGGAGCAAGCTGACAACTGCCACCGAGAGGGGCACAACGCCTGCCTACTCCTATAGGAGGAGGGAATAGAGGAAATGAAAATATGAGAAAAGAAAAGAGGAAATAAAGAAATGACGGAGACACGGACAGAACAAAAAAAAATAAAAACAAAACAGAATACAAATAATGTCTATAAACGGGAGGCCAAGTCAGTGTCCTTCAGAAAACTTAGCAAGGCTCGATGGGCCTGGTCACGTCTTGCAGCGCTCCCCTTTGGAAAAAGGCAATTGTCAAGGGTCGCACATTGCAGCCCCATAAGTCTATACTCCTTAATTAGTAATGCGCGCTGCGCAACGAATGCGGGACACTCTAAAACTAGATGTTCAAGTGTCTCACAGGAGCCACAAAACGTACACGACGGGCTGTCCACACGTCCTTGTCGGTATAGGCGTTCGCGCACCAACACAGACCCAACCCTTAACTTGTATAACAGTGCTCTAGCACGACGGGGCAAGCCTCGACCACGAACGCGGGGAGGGAACGATCCGTCTGCAACACGCCGGTCTGGGTGCTGCTTTAGGAGATGTCGGCGTATAAGGAGACGGGCGTTTTCAAACGTGCACGAAATGTCAGGGCAGTCACATTCATGGTGGGCACAGCTTGAAGCGAGGCGATCAGCCTCTTCATTTCCAGCGATGCCCACGTGCGAGGGTACCCACTGGGCAATGAGGGACACTCCACAGGAAGTAATTTTGCCCGAAGTTTCTTGGATACTGCACAACAATGGGCTATCGGCATCTTGTCTAAGTCTGCTGAGGGCAGCACGGGAGTCTGTAAGAATGACGACCTTCAAGGCGTTTAATTCTTCGTGTACGTATTTCAGAGCAACATCAATCGCTGCTAGTTCTGCAGTTGTTGATGAGGTTGGATGGAGTATTCTGAATACCCGTCTGATGCCAGTCGAAGGGCAGAAGAAAGCTGCAGAAGCGCCTTGCGCGTCGCTGTGTACAGATTCGTCCGTGAATATTTCAATATATCCTTCAAATTTTTCAAATAGGTGGGACTGGGCCAATTGAAATAGTGCCGGAACAGGCTGACTAGATTTTTTGTGGATTTCAGGAATTGTCAGATAAATGGGGAAGGAGCATTTGTTGCGCTTCTTCGGAGTAGTGAAAGAAGTAGTGTCTCGTGAACTCTGAGTAATGTCCACAAACAATGCCGCCATTTTCCCCATCCGAGAGAAAGGGCGCTGAAGCAGCCGATTAATCAGTGCTTGGCCGTCAGATGCTCGGTGCAAACATTCGATGTGGTGTAGCGCTCTCTGGTCTGCTTGCAAGCTCAGGGGCAACTGGTGCGCTTCCGTGAGTAGTGGAACAGATTGTGCCTCACGAGGTAAGCCAAGCATGACTCGGAGGGCAACACGATGGTCCCGTTCCAACTCAGACACAATATTTGGCGGCACGTTCAAGACTGGCAAGGCATACATCACGCCAGAGAGGACAGACGATTGGTATACCTGAAGTGCTGTCGTCTGGTCGCAGCCAGCGCCCCTAGCAGTCAAGGCGGCCACATACTTGAGCAGCGACCGCGATTTGCACCGCACAGAGGTAATGGCAGGGCGCCAAGAGAGGCGATCATCGATAATTACACCCAGGTAGCGGTGGTGTTGTACCCATTGTACCGGTGTCTCTCTGAGGTACAGCCGGCTCATGGTTCGACGAGCCCGTTGCCTTGGATGATATGCAATCGCGGCTGACTTAGCTGGTGAGATCTGCAGACCAACTTCCTCCAATTACTCTGAAGTCGCATTCAGAGCTCTCTGCAAGATTCCACGAAGACGTGGACCATGGTACGAAGGACCGCTGATCCACAGTGCAATGTCATCTGCATAGATTGCTATACATATTGGAAAGTCTGCTTCCTGAGGCAATCGGCTTGGAAGTCCAGCAAGTACACTGTTGAAGAGAAGCGGCGACAAGACGCTGCCTTGTGGTACACCGCACTTAACAGGGCGAGAATCACTTGTTGCTCCTCCAACACGCACTTTCATGTGGCGCTCAGATAGAAAGTTATGCACGAAATGAAGCAGTCGACCCGAAATTCCCGCATTCATAAGGGCGATAATAATCGCCTTATGGGGAACCGAATCGAAAGCTTGCTGTATGTCCAGGAAAAGCATGTATGCAGAGTGCTTGTTTTCTCGAGCAGACTCTAGAGATGAAACGAGGTCTGCTATGCTATCGAGGGCTGAACGGTGACGACGAAAGCCGCTCATGACATCAGGAAAGAAATTAAGTTCTTGTAGCCTGCCGTCTAGACGAAACAGTACCATTCGTTCCATCAGCTTCATAACATTAGAACATTAACATTATCTCATAGCATCATCAACATTAACATCATCTCATAGCAACACAGTAACGATTACTCCCTTCGCTCATTTGCTACACTTACCGCATCTCATCAAGGCATAGAATTTCATACTATTACTAAAGCGAACTGCGCTAGCGTCCACGCGTGAGCTGCAAGCTGGCCGATTTAGCCAGCAAGGGCATGATGGTTATAGTACATGGATTCACCTAAACTTGGACCTTTTGATATCAAACGCTTCGTGACTTCGCAAACCAATCATTTTCAAGAAAGTACACTTTAAACATGTTCAAATGTACATGATTAAAATTGTACGATGGCAGGAACCGAAACCAGACCTCTAACACCGAAGCGCAATATTGAAACCATTACACAACAGACGCGTGAATAACCGGAACTGCTGCAATTACCAGCGATTATGCGTGTTCGCAGAGTCTTGATTACTTTGAAGTATAGGCCAGTGAAAGCAGACAAAGCGCAATAAACAAATTCACAAGAACGTCTAAAGCCCCAAGCACAAAGATAAGACAAATCCATGGACTAACCATCATTGCCATGGTAGTTTAACAATCGCAGCGACAGAATTCCTTGTTATAATTATTGTCGAAATCAATATGAGCCGCGGTAGCTGGCTCACTATACAGAACCCTCCACTGGACAAGAGGTGGAGGGTTCAAGCCACGGCCACAGTCCTCTGAGAGAGGAAACGCTCGTTTACCAAGCCTTGGGCGCACTTTAAGCAACTACAGGCAACCAAAATTAGGTAGTGCAACTCAACTGTTTCACCAGAACAGCAAGCTGGACATGCGGCGACAATCTTCGAAACTGCTTATACTTATCGCTGGAGTCGCCAGATAACTTAGTTTATTGCTGCAAACATCGTTGCTCGTAATGTGCGCGACTTGTAATAGACAGTAGATTCAGGGTCGAGAATTCGTGATATGAAAACTCATGAACGCACATTGCTGTAAAACCATGCGGCCTTCCACATCATCGCGCATCTAATACTGGTTTCGCTCATATTAGTACGTGCGTCGGACATAGCGAAGAGTCTTATATACTAAGTTCGGATATAGCGAACCATACGGAAGGCTCGCACTGGATATATCCAAGTGCTCGCAAAGTCTCGGGCAGATTTCGGGCCGTGGAAAACTAGACAACTAAAGGACTTCCAATGGGTGTGAGAACTGTCTTAAACGGATTTGTTGCGGATGCTCAGTCAGCTCTGTAGCAGAGCCAGGGCGGCACCGATAGGCTCCGTATAAAGTCCAAGTGCGATAAGATCGCGTCCTCGCGCCGTATGCTGTAGGTGCGGGAGAAAGCATGCGAGAGAGAACCAAGAAGGATGGTGGCTTGGTGCGCGCCGATTTTTCGCGCACGCAAGAGGGTCAGCGCGGAGATGTGCATGCACTAGGAGGGATGGGGGAAGGGGAGAGAGGAAGCGGGGTTAATCCTCCCTAATCGATGCTGGTAATTTTTTTTTTGGTAGCACTCACTGAGGACAACGCCGACATTTCTGCCTCATGCTTTCGCATTTAAAACCGCCGTATTCAAAAATGCATGTTAACTTGAAGCCCATGCTTGCCTTGATTTAAATGACGACTGTCGCGAACGCGCCCAAGGAAACGCATAAGCGTCTTGGACGCTTTCACGCCAGGCGTCACAAGGCAAGCATCCCCTAATCGGTTTCAACTCAAGATGCATTTCTGAAAACGGGGGTACGTATTGTTAATTAAGACGGTTCCAAACTGGGAATTCATGAAAACTGTATGAGCTTTGCCTATGGTTCTGATTTTACCGCTGTTCAGGATCATTATACCCGCAAGCCAACCTTCACAGCCACCCAGGTTACTCAAGGTGGCTATTGCGTATTGGTTTCGTTATTTGCATGCAAGCTGAAATAAAATTATGTGCTTATAGTTTTATTCCATGATCCGTTCGAAGAACGCGTCTTTTATTCAACTGTTTTTTTTTTGCACTGGCTGCGTCTTTAGATGAATACGGTCTACTGTTTTCGAAGCCAAATGCGGTGTAGAGAACGTAATAATTCAAAGCTGCACCACGAAAGCTGCGCCACTGCAGTAAACTGCCAAGTGCATAGAGTTGGTAAGCCCGCCACTTGGAAGATAACCTTGTTGTTATAAAGAAAATATAACCCCCCCCCCCCTATCTCACAACTAACTTGCAGCACTGCCAAAAGTACGAGGTGTACATAGGCAACTTCCTTGTGCAGCGAAATATGGTTCCGGGCGTAGCTGTCTGATCATTGGTGGCATTGGAGATTTTTATTTTTTATTAGCACATGATGCATTACAGCGATACGTGACATGTTAGACTAACGCGCATGCAGCTCGTATACCGCGAATTACTGGGGCGGTTACCGCCGATAACCATAACAGTCACCCTAACCGTGATTAAGTATACAACATGGCCGCGCCCATACAGCTCAGACCGCCCGCTCCGACCCAATATCTCGCTTGTCACTGGCTGTCCGTGTAGACAACAAGAAATGAATCGTCATCGGTTAGTCTCATCTCACGCTGAGGGCGAGCCATTAGGTACGTTTTGTCGTTATTACTGGCATGTGATGTCTGTTTTGACGCTGCTAGGACTACAGATGGCGCCAAGCCGTGAATGTGGTTTGATTTCTAGTAAGGCAGATGGCGCTAGCGCATTATCACTGGTGATGCGTTGTCGATGCGGAATGCTATGAAGTCCTAATTGTTCAGCGCAGCATTAATTTACGATCCCCCGCTAGTACGGTACGTGATTACGGTGGCGGCAAATGCCAAACAGACGTCGAGCAGACGACGCGACCCGGGGGAACATTTACAAGAGAGCGAGAGCAAGGAGAGAAAAGGCAGAGAAGTCAAGCAGACGGGCGTCCGGTTTGCTACCATACGCGGGGGGTAAAGGAAAGGGCAATAGAAAGAGGAAAAAGAGGAAGAGAGTGAGTACTGAGTACACGTGGATGATACATAGGGACACTATAAGCGGTCTCTTAAAGGGATACGGACACAAAATCTGAAAATTTTACGAAAACGCTGAAAATGAATCCTCAGTGTGCGATTACACCGAAAATAAGTAGTCACTTGCTACTTCTTTTTATAAGAGCCATATAAACGCATTATCCTTCCGCCGCGACGAACGCGGGAAGGCACATGTAAGACGCACCACCTGCGTGGAGCGCCGACGGGGATAAAGTTTCAGACGGACCACGTCCGAAGATCGCCGACGGGGATAAACGCTGCAAGGGACCGACACCCCCGAAAGAGTGCGACGGCTGTGGCCGACCTTGGCCGTGCGTGGGTGTTATGACGTCAAATTTAAGCTTGTGCCGGTGGCCGCTTGGAGACAAGGCGCAACAGAAAACTTTTGTTCCGGCGCAAAAAACCACTCGCCAACTTGTGTGTCCGTATCCCTTTAAACCGGTGCACTTCAAGTAGTGTACTATTGCGCGAATGGCTTTTTGTGCCAGTGACGGATGCAGCCACAGTGCGAGTATCTTTGACTCGGAGAACATTTATAAGGCCTTACTACTGCCTAAGAAGGTTGAAATGAACTGTTGAGAAAGCGTATAAGTGAGCCGAAGCCCCTCTGTAGCATTTATATAAAACGCAGCTTATGGTTACAACGCCAGAACATTTGTTGCGTCAATCCATCAGATGTTGAGCATATATCGACAGGATGGCAACGAAGACGCTGAGCAGACGACGCGGCGCGGATTGAAGCACCCCTTGAGATGACATTCCGGCCTTCCTATTGTCTAATCAGTCCTGCAGCTTCCACAGTGACGCAAGGAACTAGTGAGATAGAGTATAGGGCGTCTGGCTTACGCCTCGCAAACAACGAAAGTATTCTGTGCCCTTTTCAGGGACGCCTTGGTACTTGTTAGGGTGATTTATACGGGTTATCAAGGCCTGACGAATACATCAACGAATAACGCTGCACGCACGCTTCTGGATGTTCCCGCTTGACTGGGGGTCTATCGGTGAAAAATAATTGTACTTGAGAGGTTACGTGAAGAGTACCACTCTCTCTCTCTCTTATGAAGCCCACTCTAGCGCTTCAAGAGGAAGAGCTTTCTTTATTTTAGGGTGGGGTGACAACCACACATTTTATATCTTTGTTCAGTTTGTAATTTAACCCCTGTTTTGGACACTCCAGGTGCATTTCCGCCGCGGATCCTATCGTGAAAGCCATCTGCGGTGGATACAGCCTCCAGGTGTGCCTAGGGATGATGGTTTCGTGTGCGTTGTGTTGCCGCCGCTTAGTTTGCGTTGAAGCGAGAGGCAGCACGAAGGGAAATTCGCTCGCTGCTGCTGCCGCACTTCCTGACACTAGTGTTTGGACAAGCGGGTGTCCGCGGTCATCGAGTGGTATTTCTTCATGTTTGCCTGAGCGCACGCTACATTAAGCTTGTTAATTTAGTTAGTAAGCGATTGTTCGCAAGTTTATATGGCTTATAAAACTGGTATCCTTACTTCGTAGAGCGGTCTAATAATTATTTGCTATCTTAATCGATACTTCGCCTTTCGGGCGAAACTACGGCATTTTTATAATTCCTTCATTTTTTCTATATAGTTTTTCATTGCGTAAGCTCGCGAGCAATTTTTCAGTGTATAACTCATATTGTTTCGAAATAAATCTTTGGTTGATAGCGGCGCTCGCGTTGTGCTGTTTTGCTTACGGCTTTGCCTATTCTTGCGGTCAATTTTTCGACAGTGTAATGACTTGTCGCCTACCTTGTCTCCGCTTTATATGCTTGACTTGCAATGTAACAAAATTAACCAAGGAATGCCCTGAAGGAAGTTTAGAGAATTAACAATTTTTTGATGCGGCATCAGTGTATCCGATACGCTGTGGCTAGTCACCTTGATGTCCTTGATGGCGTAGTCAACAATCGGCTCGATCTTGTCAGCGAAGTCGAGCAGCTGGTCAGGCCTGATGTTGCGCGGATCATGCGTCAGGAACTCCAGCTCGGAGGTGATGTTCTCTGCAGCCTGGAAGCTCTGCGTCAGGTGGGAGCAGTGGACAATTACCGAGTCATTCTTTTCGAAGCTAGGATTGGCAACGAACGGTGTTCAGAGAGGGATAAAACAGAAGTGAAATAATGAAAGATGCTTCTTGCCTTGTACCGACAGTGCTGTGCCGTGACCTTCATCCAGCTAGTCTGGCCATCTGCCAGCAGGCGGCACTTGCGTCGTGCGTACTTGTACTCGCTGGCCGGATTGTACGCCCCATAAGGACACTCTATCTTGGCCACCGAGCCATGCGGAACGGGTTGCCAGTGGAAAGTGCCCTTGTCCGTTTGCTGCAGTTCTTCAGGGCACGTGTCTGTTCATGGTACAAGAGTAGAGGACGTTGATGAGCTTTCAAGTGGATGCAAAGCTAAAGATCGCCTACGTACACGAGCGATAAACGATATTCAATGCTAGGTTTTACTCAAGTAAATGATCAACAAAGAGCAAACAAGGGAAGCCCAAAATTGGAGGCAAACGTTCCGAAGCAGGTGGCCCGATCAGGACAAATTCACTAGTCGACCAATGTTGTTCGGCCACTCTTGGTCGCTTGAAGTATCTACCCTTTTGTGAACGCTAGGTATATTTTGGATGCAATAGATTCCGTAAAAGGGGACAAAGACCCTCGCTTTCTACGTAGATATAAAAAGAAGTCTTAACAGCTTCATTAGCACCTAAATCTGGTTCTCGGCCACCTACCAGTTTTTCACGAGCCCGTCCTAGGCATACCAGGAGGTTACAGGAGTGTTAGGGCACCTTGAACCCAAGTGAACCGATGTGCTCCTCGAAATTACAGGTTTGAATGCTTCGATAAAATATAGCATCCTGCCACATTGAGGGGCTTACAGGATGACCAAATTTCTCGGGTCAGTTATGGTGGCATTTATTGGTACGGCAAGATGCTCTCGGGGACACACATGGCAGATATTGATTGGGAGCTTCAGAGTTGCTCCATAGAACACACCATAGCTTAGTCTCGACGAGCGACTGTCCGGAATTATCGGGCTTGGCATTATTATGCGCCCTGTAACGTAACCGGTAAAGAGCATTCTCGACATGCTGGCAAGAGACGAAACAGACTGATTGAGCTCCAAACTTCTTAATAAAGTATCATGGCGCTTAGCCCAGAAGTGAAACGTTTCTCGGACAAAGCGTTTATGTGATAGTGCGGATTTCTAGACGAAAGGTAAAGTATGCCTAAGTTGGAGGCTAAGCTGACTTGAGGGATTTCAATGGCTCTTCCTGCAGCCACTAATTGGCACTTGCCGTGAAAGAGTGGCTGTGAACAGGTCGGTTTGTAAAGTGCCTCTCTATAGTCTCACCTCTGCATTGTGGCAATATTGTCACGTGCCATAATCTTCTTGATCCCATCCAACCCTGAGTTTTTCTTTATCGTTTTGGATGAGGTAGTTTTCCAGTACACATTACCTCTGGAGAATTACAGGTTGGAAAAAAACAAAGATTTGTCTGCCTCCCCCTTGTATGCGGAATGGTTAAATTCTTATCGTTCGTATGTGACACTATTGACTAAGCTTATAAACTAGCCTATGTGGCGGGTACTTTCTCATATGTCCTTAATAGCACCAACTATTCTCACCGCCAACCCTGAGCTCTCGTTTTTCCTTTGCGTGAGGCAGTTTTCCAACACTCATTATCTGTGGAGGCATCTGTTCGGAGAAATGTTTTGTCTGCTTCCCCTTGTGTACTCAATCTTCAAATCCTTATGGTTCCTAAGTGACATTATTGACTGAACTAATACACTAGCCCAATACGAGTGTAATTTCTCGTATGTCATCAAAAGCAACGACTATGGAGCAGTTTATTTTATGGCCCGGTGTTTCAGCGTGGTGCACCTACCTCTGAGCTCGCACAGTGAACCACCGTAGCCCGGAGTGCAGTGGCAGGTGAAGCTGTTGATGCCATCCTCGCAGTCTCCGCGGTTTTTGCACGGGCTCGATAAGCACTCGTTGATGTTCTCTTCGCAAAGGTCACCTGCCACGAAATCCATATAGTTCAGCCTCTGTTTACCAAAACTCACTTTCACAAAAGTTTGCATGTAAGAAAGGGCTTTCGGTTCCTCGGCACCTATTCTAATAGCCGAATGCGTTCAAATCCTCAAAATAACGAAGTGAACTCAACGTTTCGTCCAATAGTGATGAAAATTTGGATGAAAATGTAGGTGAAACATGAAGGAACTATGGGAATGGTGGGCTTAAGTTCCGGCAAGGGAGGCCATTGACCTTTCTGAGAAGGTTTCTTGTTAGGCTGTTTTCATGAATTAACAGAAATTTGTTCAATTTATCGCTGTCTAAGATTAGCACAAGATGTGAGCGCGCGGAGAAGACTTATCTTTAGGCTCTCGAAAGGGCTTAAGTGTACTGACTGACTAACGCGCTGAGAAAAAGCCAGCCGGCATCAGGACTACCATAGGTTATGAACTATAAACCGGGTGTCGCAGTTAACTCGAAGCTAGTTTTTCAAAAAAGGTGAAGCCTTATGAGCGGACGAAACCAAACGTATTAGCAACCTACTGAAGAAGCCGCCAGTATTTCTCCCGTTATCCTGAAGCGGTTACTAGAAAAATAAATGTTTAACTTTTTAATTATTATCTTTACCGCCACGATACCAATACACAGTACATAGAGTACTTATTAAAACATCACATTCAGTTCCTTGCAACGCGCTGCCTCTTCAGTGGCCCTTCTTTCGTTACTTAAAAGAAAGCCCGCGTGCCGTGCAAGCCAGCGAGAGCAGCGCTGGCTATTGAATAGTTTCGCGAGCTATCTTTCCAGCACGGAAGAAAAGAGCAATGCAAACGTTAATGCGTCGCAAACAATTGAAAGTGATGTCATCAAGTGCGCTTCGGAAACCTTGTGTTGGCATTTTGGGGACAAAGTAAAGAAATTGAAAATACTTTAAATAATTCGTCATAATTACTCTCATAGTATTGTCATGATACTATACATGTAAAGCTGCGTCGATGAAGCAGATCCTTTTGCTCTAGCGAGCGCTCTCGACCGTCCCGTAATAGCGCCCGATCGCCTTGTAAATATATTGCAAATACGTTTTAGGCGCGAAGAACCTTATGCGGCCAGGCTGTCGGCGTCTCCTGTCGTCGGCGTCGTCGTCGTCGTAGTCACGGTAAGCAAGCGGCTCGTGCTCGCGCTCGGCACGCGCTCGTGCCAACTGCTACCGCGTTCGTCGTCGTCGCCGTCTTCCACAGCTGGCTGCGTTGCCGATTATCATTCTAGCGTAGAATTTCACTTCTATTCTGTCGTCATAACGGGGAGGCTGCGTTTACGGGGTTATGAGCCATTGCTTAAGGCCGTATGAGATCCATTAGCGGTGCATCAGTGCACGCTTCGCACCTCCGCAGGTTTCACGTTAGTGGAGCTGCATTTTGCTCAATGGGTCATTTGACACTTACGCATATATTTTTTTTTTCTTTTCTGCTTGCCTTCACGTAACAACGTGAACATAACATTACTGGAGCATTCTCCAGGACCTAACAATGCGTAGCTTTGGTTCATCCAGAACAACAGACATTGCTTTTTTTTAGACCCCTGATAGACCGACGTATAAGTTTTCATACCCTCAATTTGACAGGCCGAAAGTCTCATTTGAGTGAAATGTCAAAGCAAGAGCCAGTAGTCGTGCCTTTGAACATTTTAGAGCTATTTAGTTTTCAGGTCTAGGTGTGTGAAGAAAGAATGTAATGAATGATTACATTCATTACAAAATATTTCATTATCTTTTGTAGGAATGTACTCTCCGTTGCTAGACATAGAGACGAAGTTTTTTTTTTCTCTCTCTCATGCTCCTTCATTTGGAATGGTGCTTGGGCTTTGCGGCTGGAACACCCGTTATGCGAAGCTGTGGTAACAGACTAACTGTCAAACTATAGCTTGCGACAGGTGCGCATGCGCATATAAACAGGACGCAAAACACATTTCCTAGGTGTCTCTTTCAAGTTCTCAAGCAGCTGCCACCGAATTTCAGAGCGCAAAAAAAAAATCGATTTATTCTCGGGAAACACCTGGTGCTCGCTGCTGGGGGCGTTATAGCCGGACACAAACACTCGAGCACGCGCCTACACACAAGTGCCATCAGGCATAACGCCGCTGCCGGATGTCGAGCTAAAAGCCTCGAAACCAGGAAATGAACCCACGCGAACCGCGCTACATCCGGGAAAGTGCACTTCCACTCGCCTGTTCTGTGCAGCGGTCGGGAGGCACGAATTAGGCGCGCTGGAGAACTTTCTCGAGGGGTGTGGAATTACGAATTTTTTAGACAGAAATAGAATACGAATCGAATAGTGCCACAAGCGAATCGAATATTGAATATCTTTCGAATAGTTTGCGAATAATGTGCATTCTTCTACACCATTAATATCGTACGATCTTCACATCCTGATATTCACAACATGTAAAGGTATCAGACGTCCCACTTCAGATTGTAAAGCGTGCCTTATTAATAATGCAAAGGGAGCACGAGGAACAGCTAAGCAGTTTGTGCGCAAATTCGGGGCTTTTCTGAGTCTACGGTCATGGAGGTCATTCATTATTACTATAAAATTTATAATGATAACCTTGTGAACCAATTGTTCGCTTTATACAGGGTGTCCCAACTACCACGCACCAAGATTAAAAATATGCAAATGCAACGTAGCTGAACGAACCAAGGTAATGTTAGTTGCCGTCGCTTGGAGATAATCAGATAATTTTTGCATTGCGACTAATAATATAATTATCCTAATTATTTAATCAACTTCTCACATATTATAATTAGATGCAAAGTGTCAATCAAGAAAATGTCGAGCAACGTGGAAACCCCCGATACAGCTTTCTCTTGCTCAATACGGGCTACATAAAAGATTTTTGCGAGCGTGACAGAAGCTCGCGAATACGCGCAATATGGCCTCGCGAATGGCTGCTAGAGGCACATTGCGGCAAATCTATTTTGTGTGTACTGTGCGATCGAACGTCAGCAATAGCGATAACGTTAAATTTCGGAAATTTCTCCTGCTTGATTTTCAGTTTATTTGCGGCATGCAGCAACAATACCAGTGCTATGGGTTGCTAGAAAAAAAAAAACTGTGTTGTACGGCTAGTGGGGACCTGCCCACCACACGCGCAGAGCAAGTTTGGTGAAGGGAACAACACAGTATGGCTATAAACAAAATTCAATGCATGAACACCGTTTCGTTTAGCAGTTTATCAAGATATAATCGAGTCGATAACAAAAACAAGAAGAAATAAGACGATAACTATTAATAATGATAACCATAAAAGATTACGATATTATAGAGAACGCGAAATTACTCAAGGCTACAAAGAAAGTTATTACAAAACCTGAAAGGATTTCGCTGTCCCAGGCTTGCTCACGAGTATTCAAATTGAGATGACTAAAATATTAGTCCAAGTCATTATTCTTTTCACCGCACAAGACGTTATGTACTGTGGGCAACAACAACTGCAGTTTTCGTGCGCCGTTGTCAGTGTGGCGTTTTAAACGCTCAAATGTTCCGGTTTCTGCGTACCATATAGTGTTACATTTTCAACAACTGTGGTTAGCTTGATGAATATCTCAATAATATTCGCTAGTATATTCAGCAGCGACGACTCCGCAAAAAATACTGAATCAATTTATTCTATTTCAATTCATGTATTTCTTAGGTTAACTCATATTCTTTCTACATGTAGAAAGAATATGAGTTAACCTAAGAAATACATGAACTGCAGTTGAAATTGATTAGCTGGAGTCGCACAGCTTCCAAATTTTCAAGTTTAATCTTGTTACCCCTAACTAACTAGCTCGCATCGAAATGGTTAACTAGAAACATCGCTTCTACAATGGTATTTACTTATTACAGAAAACCTGCAGCACCATAGATATAACATTGCAGGGCGGGAATAGAGGTAATAAATACCAAGACAAAAATGACCACGATTTCAGCCTCATAGCAGACTATACGTAGCCATGATGCCAGTATGAAACTTCATACGAAAACAGAAACACAGAATAAGTAACAAAACAAGCCATACAAGAATTAAAATGTAGTAAATACGTCTGTGTGCCCGCTAGAAAATCTACAAAGCGCACCGAACCAAGAAATGTCGAACATTTTCAGTTGTATGGCAGTCTGTAACGGCTTAACAACACGATTCAAAGTACATCGCTTTATTAAAAATATAGTCATGTCTACTGCAGTCAAGCTTCTTGCTCATTCGTTGCCTGGATATCGAAAAAAAAAAACCGTCAGATTTTACAGCAGTGCACGCAACTGAGTGCAGCCAGCCCCAGATGACACATGGCGGGTGCTCGAGAGTTGACTGCACTTGTTTATCACTTGGCGAGCGCTGCGACCGCTAAAGCACTTACGCATTCGCACGTTCTCTCACTAAGCGCTGAAAGCCGGCGCGCTGTCGTGTCAGGCATTCATATGGGCTGTGCCCCACTTGCGGGGTGCTTCAAAATGCAACAAAAAAAAAGCTCTTCTATTCTCCATCTGTTGCGTATTTTTGCTGATCACGAACATGGTATGCCGATAGTGTGATGGTACCAGCAGGTATGGACGCGAGTGCAAGGAAAAATAAACACAAGGCAACTCTGTGGGCACCAGTGTTGCTAATGTTTTTTGTTCAGTTTTTCTTTTCTCTTTCTTTTCGTTTAAGTCATTAGGTCGCGATCTAGTACAATCGATTTGAAAGGTTGACGGGTGCTGATCGTGATCATAACGACAGGCTCAGAAGTTTGTCTTCTTTATGTTTTAATTCTTCATAGATACCTCCCATTTTAGATTTTCGAACTAGAGCGTTCCGAACATAACAAGGAAAAAACAACTCTCAATTTTCTCAAGAAATATCGGATATCAAGATCCTGATATTTGATGGAAAACCAGTTTTGATGCACCAAGGCGGTTCACTAATTATCTAATCGGTCTGCTTTGAGAAGTAACGACAAATGGACGCGCATATGGACCTTTGGTTTAATATGGTGGCTAGGTATTCAAGTCAGACAAAGTGTCAGGAGAAATTTTCGAAGGTTATATTACAGATTAGTTATGGCTCCACAAAAAGTCAAATTTTATTGCCGACAAGTGTCTGAAAAGCAAGGTTGTCGCTGGGGTTGCTAAAAACTCACTAAATTTAGCGATTTCTCACTAGGTTACCAACACGGGTTTGCACAGTCCGGCTACGTCTCATGAAAACGGTATCGTAAGTTTATGCCTGGCCACAGTTCAAAATAGGGATCTGTTAACAGCTCATTCAGGGTGGTTCGTGCTCATGCTCTCTCAGGGCCTGCCATTTTCTCAAGGGGTTATGAGACTTGATTCCGTTGCTTCAGCAAAAAGAAAGCGTGAAGAGAAATGTTTGGAAGAACCGAATAATCCTTGAGCATCTACTTATTCAATCATTCGGATGTTAGTGGATGAACCATGAAAGACCCCCAAATAAATTGTTGAAAAGAAATGAAAATCCGCAGATTTCATATTTTGACGGGAATCAGTGGCGAAGCTTTCTTCGATGTCAGGGCGAATGTTGAAGCAAATGTCACACAAACGTAACGTTAATGACGCAAATGTTTTTTACTCAACTGCGCAAATAAACAAGTAATCTTAGGCAAATGTTTCGCTAATGACGCAAACGCTTCGGTGCAGATGTGACCTCCATTTCAACGTGACACAAATGCGCAATAAACAGGCACATGTTCTTTATCTTACGCCTCTTCAGAATTGTCAGCGCTCGTAATTGCCCACACGAGTTTTGCCATTGCACAATTCACACAGCTGCATTTCGCACAGAGCAGTCATGACACGACGTGTCATCGTGTTGCCACTGCTCGAGATGCGCCGAACAAGCTCCTGCCTCACATCTTCTGTTCTCGCCGTCTGTTCTTGGCATTGGTGTTGTGTTGTATCCAGGGTCACGAGACCAGTTGCACGTACTTTCTGATGCAAATAAGTTGTGTATACGGGCACATACCTAAAGCAACATACGCAGTGACCCGAGTTGTGGTCTACTCAGTCAGATAACGCCCTCAAAGTGGATGGAACAGTCAAAGAAAGGTCCGCTTTAAGAATTCGAGGGCTTTGAAATAGGGGCCCCCGCTTGGCATGCTTGAACCAGTGAGCGCTTTGCGCTCGCAGAGTGACGCGGCGCGGACGTCTTTTGGTAAGGGGATTGCCGGCCTTGGTTAGCGGATGATGACGATTGATGATGATTTCTATTGACATCCCCTCCGAAACGTAGCGGGGTCAAATAGTCGCCGAGCCAGTTTGAGGTAACCAGGCACTACATACGTCTATTGTCGTCCAGAATTTTGGCTATCTTTACCTGATCTTTTGTCTCCTCATTGAAACCTCTATATCTACATATTTTACAGATAATTATGCCTGTAACGACTAGCGCTGCCCGCTAGCACTGCCCCAACGGCTTCCGAATGTAATTCTAGAAACAGTTCATGAGGAAACAAATCATCCATTTTGTGCAGTGCGCAAAATCTTTGCAAGTTTATTTTCTAGTGAGGCAGAGCTAGGCTAAACAAAATGCCATCCAACCAAAACTATTAGAAGCTGTGCAATCCAGCTTATGGCAAGGGCTAGTCGAAATCGTTACGCATTGAGATAACGAGTTCTCGCGTCGCTAACAAATGTTGAATAGAGCAGCAACTTATTCATTATTTGATCAATCGCGCGACATGCAATAACGTGAAAGACTGCATCAGTTGCTTGAATGTTACTAGTTACCTAGAAATTGGGTCACATTTCGTGAGGCGTTCCAAGGCTTCGAAGGAATTCAGCTCGTTCGCAAATCGCGCATCTCGTTAAGTTGGGAGGCCGTCTGCACAAGGTGAGGGAAATGCTCGTCGATTCGTTTGACCTTTAAACCATGCGGTATCCCTGCCAGAGGACTTAGATGTCGGATGCCTGATTTTCGTCAGTTTGTACATTCTAACCGTTTCCCAATCATCGTAATCTGTGAACCGAAATTATCAAACCCAATCCGTCTATCCGGCTACGAATCAATCATGTCCTCAACTTGCAGCGAAAGCAGCAAGGTCGTTGTGTTTATTCGTCGGGAGCTTACCTACGTCGTTCAGCAAGTGCCACCTCATGATGAGAATCAGTATGTTTGCCTGACTGTTAAGAAGAAAAAGGTAGCCTTTACACTGGTGGGTACCTACTTATCCCCTTCAACCCGGTTTGATAGCAAGAGACTTGAAGACATCTTGACAGCAACCCCTGGTCCATGGATTATCACAGGAGACTTTAACGCCCACCATCCTATCTGGGGAAGCTCTAAAATTAACGCAACCGGCTGACGATTGGCTTCATTCGCATCTGACCATGGACTGTCCCTTCTTAATGATGGGAGCCCTACCTTTTTACGAGGCTCATCATACAGCAGTTGCTTAGACTTGGCTTTTGTGTCACGTCGCTTGGCTACTCATGTAAAGTGGTTTTTAGACATTGAGACACATGGGAGTGATCATATCCCCAGTTACCTTAAGATCAAGGGTTTGGCCAGCTGCCATTCGCCAAACGCAATCCGGCGAATTGACTGGTCTACATTCGAAACCAGCATGGAAGAAGCTTGTCGCAACGGTCTCCCTTCTGGCCTTCAGCAAGCTATCAAGGAGGCAACACAGAATGCGATGTGCACGCTGAAATGCAATCCAAGGTTCTTCGAATCCGACGTGGAGTTAGAGCGACTCCGTGCGATTCGTCGGCGGGCCGAGCGAAGATACCGACGCACTAAGTCCATCCATGATCTCAGAATAGCCAGACGCACGCAAAAGAAAATCCAGCGCCGAATGGCCAAACTGGAATCTCAACGGTGGGCAAAATTTTGTGAATCCCTAGACCCCCGAAAATCTCTTTCTCACATATGGAGAACCGTGCGAGGCCTACGTACGTCTCCCGAACAACGCGTGCCATTCAAAGCCTTGGCACTTTTCCAACGTCGAGAGGACATCGAGGTAGCGGAAGATTTCTGCAGAAAGATTGCAGGTCAATCAACCTACACAGGCCCCCTTGGTACGGATAGCATTGAGCCGCATACACGGGACTCACGCATGGACTTGCCTTTCACCACCGAGGAGCTTGATGCAGCTCTTGCTTTGTGTAATCGGCCGTCGTATCCTGGACCAGATGGCATATCGTACCGCATCTTGTGCCACCTGGGTGAGCGAGCGCGAAATGCCTTGCTGGATATATTCAATGAATCCTGGCAGGATGGAAACGTTCCTCAAGAATGGAAGACAAGCCGCCTGGTGCCACTCCTCAAACCTGGCAAGTCACCACTCGAGCACGCGTCATACCGCCCAATCGCGCTGGCAAGTTGCGTAGGGAAGGTGATGGAACGCATGATCCTTGCCAGATTAGAGTGGTACCTGGAACGCTACCAAGTTTATCCAAATGCTATGGCCGGCTTTCGACGTCTCCGCTCCTCCATCGATAACGTCATCGATCTGGTCACGTACGTCCAACATCAAAAGAGATGTAAACGATTATCGGTCGCTATGTTTCTGGACGTAAAGGAGCTTATGACAATGTTGCTCATGATGCCATACTTGATGCTCTGGAATCGGTTGGCCTTGGTGGCCGCGTGTACCGGTGGACCCGCAACTACTTACACATGAGGTCATTCTTTGTGCAGACAGAGTACGGTCCGACGTCTCTACACTGCAAATACCGTGGTGTTCCTCAAGGTGGCGTCTTGAGTCCCACACTATTCAACCTTGTTCTTGTTGGTCTCGTGGAACGCATACCAAATGCTGTCCATATATCAATGTATGCCGATGACATCTGCGTGTGGACGTCAGGTGTAACACGTCCTCAGGTGCGCGCGAGACTTCAAAAATCTGCGACATCAATATCGGCGTATCTCAGCGAACAAGGCCTCCAGATTTCACCTGAGAAATGTGCGCTGGTCGCGTTTACGCGGAAGTCAATGACGCCTTACGCCATATCCATCAATGGGCAAAACATCTGTTACACCAGGACGCATAGATTCTTAGGGGTGATCATTGATCGAGACCTCAACTGGAGTCCCCATGTGACCTACCTGAAGAAGCGCCTAATGGCCATTTCACACGTTTTCAAGTTTCTTGGAGGGAAAAGGTGGGGAGCGTCAGTACACGCAATGTTACAACTATACAGGGCACTGTTTTTCGGATATCTGAGATACAGCTTACCTGTACTGAGCAATACCTGCAGAAGCAACATCCGCACAATCGAAAGTGCTCAGGCGCAGGCACTAAGGGTTTGTCTTGGATTGCCACGATGCACATCGACAACGGAAACAATTGCAATAGCTCAAGATTACCCAGTGACAACTCATATGACATTGGAAGTGCTCAGAGCACACATCAGGCACATTGCCCGCTCCCCTTTCCATCACCTCGCCACTCTGCCGAATGACCGACCCAATGCCTCCTTTTGCCAGGCGATATCGGCGTACCGTGACTGCCTCCCTCGAGATTATACGCCTGCCGAGAGACTGCTATCACCTCCTTGGTGTTTGGCTCGTCCACAAGTTCGACTCTCGGTACCAGGGATTCGAACGAAAGCAGGACTCTCGTCCCCAGCTCTCAAGCAGCTATCTCTCCTCATGCTGCACGAGACATACAAGGACCATTTTCACATTTACACTGATGGCTTGACAACTCTTGACGGATCTACAGGGGCTGTAATCTTCCCCGCAAAAGCTGTGACCCTTCAGTTTCAAACTTCTCACCAGACAACGTCGACTGCGGCGGAGCTTGCTGCATTTCGCTGCGCACTTCACATAATTCACGAAGACTTACCACGAAGATGGAGCATATTTACAGATTCAAAGGCCGCCCTGCATTGTCTGCTATCCGCTCTACGTCGTGGACAACAAGACCAACTTGTGCTGGAAATAAGGCACCTTTGTCACCAACTGGCAGAAAAGGACATGACATCACTTTTCAGTGGCTCCCAGGCCACTGCGGCATCATGGGCAACGAACAGGCCGATGAAGCTGCGAGGAGGGCTCACGAAAATGCTGTGAAGGAACCCATCCCGCTATCAAGAGCCGATGCAGTAACAAAGCTTCGCATAATCGCGCGTGATTCCAGACGAGCCATGTGGAACACACCTGGTTTCCAACATACTCGACTGCACCGCCTGGACCCATCCCTCCGACTACGCATTCCATCTGGACTTCCTCGAATAGAGACAACTGCTCTCTGCCGACTGTGGCTTGGAGTATCCTTTACGAATGCTTTGCTTGTCGCATCGGAATGGCCGACAGTGCTGCCTGTGATACTTGCGGCAGCGAGGAAACACTCCAACATATCCTGTGTCATTGTCCCCGCTACAGCTCCCAGAGACAGTCGCTCGTAACGGAGTTGGCACGCCTCGACGACCTGCCGCTTTCTGAGCAGACGATTTTATAATGCCGGCTGATAACGGTCTTCACAGCAAAAGGCGACGAGGGCGCTACTGAAGTTCCTCCGGTCAAGCGACCTGTTTGAACGGCTGTGACGCTCCTGAGTTCCTTTGTGTGTGTTTTTTTTTCTTTTATTTTTTTAATCTCCCTCTCTAAGTGTGTGCATTTTTCTTTATCTTTCTGTCTCCCCTTACCCCTTCCCCAGTGTAGGGTAGCAAACTGGATATTTACCTTCCGGTTAACCTCCCTGCCTTTCGCATCTCATTTATCTCTCTCTCTCTCTCTCTCTCCTGATATCACCACCGTGTTCTCTCTGGTGAAATCACAAATGTTCGACTAAGCATACGTTTTATTATTGACTCCTCTTTCGATTAGTAATAACGACGGCGAGCACCCTCATCTACAATGTGCACCTTTATATCTAGAACAGCTAATACTATAGCACCACGTGTGAAACGCGTGCCGTAGCACTGTTATTTTTTCCTTAGTGATTACAGGCACTTATTGACGAGATGCATAGGAATTAGTGTTTCACCTCGGCGCGTCCGCACGACGCAACGGTTTCGTTTGGTTTGGGTCAATAGTAGGATATGATATATGCTTATTGCGATAGGGATGACTTCTTTGTTAGGCGGAAGAGGTTGAGGGGAAGAAATGGGCGTTAAGAAACGTAACGGCCCATATAGGAGCGTCAACCCTCGTCCAGGGGGTGGGGGGTGACAAATAGAGCTGAAATAAAGCAGTGCCATAAGCAACCAAAAATAGCTCACATCTCCTTGTGCTTCGGCTATCGATCTTCGCACAATGCAAAATGCTCGCATCACGATGTTGCCCCCTCACTCCCCCTCCCCCTCTCGCAAATTAGTCTGAACTCTTCAGGTAGAATTTGCGGCGACGCTTTCTGCGTACCTCGAGTGAATGTCCATTTCAAATCCAGTAATAAACTGCATGGCGTAAAAGAAAAAAAAAAGAAAAGGAAGCATTCACAGCCTAAATTTCACTCAAAAGCTGAAGGTTCATATAGGTTCGCAGCAAGACTAAATACTCAATATGTTGCAGAATATTTTCCGTAACTTACCAAAAGTGCTGCGTAAAACTAGGTAGACCCTGAACACCTACTAGGACGCTTTACGCAAGGTAGACGCGATCTCGCATCAGCTAGCAAGTTAGAAAACCTCCATGACCCGCTATTGATACTGGCTAAACGGCGTGAGACTGGGTCATTTTTGCAAGGCTATGCAATAGTGCATCGGACGCGCGTCTCCCTGGTATTGCCACATAGTGTAACCTGGTCGTCCCATAGTTTAATGGCGTCAGTCGTCTCCAGAGCAATAAGTATGTCGTGATATTATACTTTACAGTTTCTCCGGGTGTACTCGCGACGTCATGTTCCGGATACCGATGGACGTAGAAAAATAATAGAAAGGCACACCCAACGCATATGTCGGCATGCAAAGCGAAGTTTTCGCTGAAGCGGTCAGTCAGATGCTGTACAACTAAATGCGATGCTTACGACTGTGTCTGTTTTCAGCCTACGTAATATGTATTCTGAAGAAATGGTAATACTAATGTACCGTGCAGGTCCAAAACTTAATCTCACGCACTGCTTATACTTATGCACGACACCGACCCCATGGTAAGGGGCATAAACAGTCGGAGGCGTCTATGCGGCGATATGACGAGGATGAAAGCGATGTACGATGCTTGTCGTGGCACGAATGGCGAGGACAGGTGCATGCAGAGACAGGTAAGTACGACGCATTCGTAAATACATCTAGGGACTCGATTCCCAATTGCGGCCTACTTCAGCCGTTTTGAGTTAGCCTTTTTGCACCGATCCACTGGCCCAAGTTATCTGCCTGCTTGAGCTACTGGTCATGATGACGTCGTGTTCGTTACATCGTCGGCATTTCAGCTTTGCCATCCCACTCTCTTCATGCTGTCCTCATCCCGCCCGCAGTGGCTATCACATAGTCTTCCCTCATGCCGTAGTCGTCACGATGTGGTTTTATCGCTTAGAAGAACTTTCTGTGGGCCTAGTTGGTGCATAATTGATAAACTTTTTAGAGCGCAAACAAGAGACAAGGCACAAAAGGGAGGTCAAACATAGGACCTCCCCTTTGTGCCTTGTCTCTTGTTTGCGCTCTAAAAAGTTTATCAAGTGTGGTTTTATCATTGCCATAAATTCAGTGACGTCATCCAATTGTCACGCCGTTGTCGGTATACCGCTTTCGTTGTTCCATCGACTTCAATCTTTCTTCGTCGCTTCATTGTAATCGTACTGTCGTCGTTCAATCGTGATTATGCGACCGATGTCATATCGTCATCGTGAAACAGTCGCTATCATGCCTCCGTTGTGGGAACGTCGATGTAATGCCATCGCGGTCATGCCATCATCGTCACTGCAGCTTCGTCATCCGACTCTCGTCATGACGTCGTCGTCATACAGGTTTCGTCAAGCAGTATTGTCATGCCATTGTTATCAAATAGTCGACGGGATTCCATAAATTATATACCATCCTCGGGATTCCGTCACGGTCGTTCCGCCGTCACATGGTAACTTCGACACCCGACTCTTGTCATGCCGTCGTCATCACTTCAGCATTGTCGTCCATCAACGCCTTACAGTTGTCATCGCGTTGCCCTCGTGTAATCGTCGTCACGTTGTTCTCCTTTATACCATCTCTATAGTTTAGCAGTCTACATCTCATTGTCGTCACAGTGTCTTCGTTATACGCCTTTGTCGTTCGATCAATATCATTCCTTCGTCCTTTCATCATCACTGTGTCCGCCTGACACAGTCTTCATGTCTCTATGCTGATGGACGAACTTCGCAAGCGAGTGCCATAGCAAAAGTGGGACGATATCGCGGTATGTGGCATACAGGCCGAAGGTCTGTATGTATATGGCATACAGGCCAACGAAGGTCTCAGATTTACCACTACATGTGTTAAATAAACGTGACTTAAGGAATATGGTCTGTCGCTACATTGCTCAGGTGCTGTTCGCATTTCCCTCCGCAGTCATCATGAGAAGAGTTCGGCCGTAATCTCTCGTTTTTTTTGTTTTTTTTTTGGAGGGGGGTGGGGGCAGAACAAATGTTTCATTGGTCGCACGTGCTTACTATGTCGGTCAGCCACCGTCGTTGTGATGGCAGTGATGGTGATCATTGCAATGCTAGAAAACAAATTCCGGCAGAAACTATCTCACGATAACTGTCGACGTTAATGTAATTAGTATTCAAGTAATGTAGCGGCGCACCGTACTGCCACCACCGAAACACCCAGTGTATGAGCCACGTATTGCAGCCAGTGTCCTCCTTTCTAGCGCGTCCCTCTGAAAAAACTGCGCCGTCCCCCACCTTTTGCGTGACCACCTAGAATGCACCGGTGGCGCACCGGTGCGTATCAGCCATGCTCTGCAGCTGGGCTCCCCTCTCGTGACAAGTCCGCGAGAAGTCTCCCTCTTTCTCCGTGGACTCCAAGACGCGTGACGCACCGGTGCCTGCTAAGGCTGGGTAAATGGTGTCCAAAAATAAATGACGTCTGTGACGTGTTTCCGGCTCCCGCAATTGCTTCCCCCGTACGCAACCAGCAAAAGTATGGCCTTCAAGATATTCATCGGTTATCCAGAGGGCGCCACCACTGGGGCGTGGATACCGGCTCCAACTATTAATTACGCGCTGTCCGCGGGCATTTGCGGCGCAGTGCGAATCTGTCGGGCTTCTGTGCTTTAAGTACCCGTGGATGCACCGAAAAAAAATGTTTTTTTTTTGTTTTCATTCAAGAGCGGAGTAAAGGTGCTACATAGATAGGCCTAAAGTGGCTGAAGTAGGCTAAGAATGATATTCGCATTCCAACTACTACTTCTGAAAAAAAAAAAAAAAGCTATCCGCATAGTTTCTGGCTCAGACTACCTAGCCCATACCAGACCATTGTTTATTAAACATAGAATATCTCCCATCTATCACCTAGTGTCATTTAGCATACTTCGGGCCTTGAATAACTTGCGCGTACCTCGGGATAAGTTCATAATCCAACTGTCATCGGTGACACAAACGTACACTCACACAAGCACCAGACGCAAAAAGAAATGGCATCTACCCCGACTTCGCACAACGTATGGCTCCCAAATGTTGCATTTCGTGGTTCCGAACACCCTTAACACAGACGAAGGGTACACAGAAAATATTAACATAAACAAAAAAAAACACATTTGTTCAGCAATTTTTTGTGCATGTGGTGGACTCAAGCCCAAATTAGGGCATTCTTTTTTTTGCCACGGTATAAAAGGAAAATACTACGATGTATTTTGTTTGAACTTCATTTACTATATCGTAGTGTGGAATTGCGATCATGTTTGAAACCTTCTGTTTGTGCTGTATGACTGTCTTTTTTTACTTCTCAGTGCATTGTATATTTGAATTTTACTTTTGTCTTACATTTAGTTTCATTATAATTCTGCATTGTATACAGTTCCTTGATTCATGATGTATGTGAAATTGTATTTTTTCCCTTCACTGCTGCCATGTTGTAAATGGGCCCTGGACCCCGTCAAGCTGCTTCAAGGCAGCTTTTTGTCCGGGCCTTTTTCTTTTGGAGAAATAAAATGAATCTTGAATCTTGAAGGAAAAAATGGGGCTCCTATGAGACTAAACCATGCAATCACCAAACATCGCACTCACCCGCGTATCCTGGCAGACACTGGCAGCTGAACTTCACATCCGACTCGTTCAGGCAGCGGGCGCCGTGCAGGCAGGGGGACGAGAAGCACGGGTCGTACTGGTGGCACGTCTTGCCGTAGTAGCCGTCCACACAGAGGCAAGTGAAGGTGTGCGACGCATTGGACTCACACGCGCCACCGTGGAGGCAAGCGGAAGGCTTGAGCAGACACGGGTTGAAGTCGGAGCAGTTTCGGCCCGAGAAACCCGTGAAGCAGTCGCAGCGGTACTCGCCGTGGCTGGTGTTGACGCAGGTGCCGAACGTCTTGCACGGGTTCTCGGAGCACGGGTCGAAGTGCTCGCAGGCGTCCCCGTAGAACCCCGGGTCGCACACGCATCGGTAGCCGGGGCGTTCTTCTGTGGCCTCGCACGAGCCGTGCTTGCAGACGTTCAGCAGACAATCTGCGATGTGAGGTAGAAGGTATGCAAGAACACGAAGGCAGGCAATGAGAAACGGACTGAGGATATTTCGACGGCCGTGTACATTTCTGGCCATCGCCAAATAGAAACCTGGGTATATCTTTCACTAGAAAGCCTGTTTCTGTCGACTCAATAATACGCGTAGCGATCTGGTAATAGCGAGATAATGGGAAACTGTGACAACACAGATATTCGTACTCAATATTACTGGTCGGTAAGCCTGGTGCGAATTTCTGCAGAACTAATTTGTCGTAATCCTGCGATAGATTGCGCTACATGAATGTGTCTGCCTTTATCACTCGGCTTCTTTGAGAAGTGAAGTGCAATTACTGTTGTTTTTTGCATTTCAGCTCTGATGTTTGCCAGTGGTTAAGCTTTTCTTTCGGGCAGAGAAGTGATTCACGTTGATAACTACTTCATTCAGTTTTCTTATGTCCAACGAATGAAATAGGCACGCCAATTCTGATTATGCAAGTCGCAAGATGTTGGATGCATTTTTGACCGTCACAGTAACCGTGATCGTGTTCTAGATATTTGAAATAATTTTTCATATCTCGTCTTACAAAAATCTAAAAAAAGGTGGTAGAAACACAGTAAATGAGGCTAAGACCACTTTAATCTCTGCTGATGACGTCACTGGTGATGACGATTTTTGGTACCACTCGTTGCCTACAACACCGGCTTTTCTGCCTAACGGGACATATAACGCTTTCGCGTTAATAAATCACGTAGGCCTATACACTCACAGTCTATGCGCGTGGCAAATCGGTCGACAGGACTGCCGATGCCCTCCTCTCGGCCATTCCAGGCATGCACGCGGTACTCGTAGTCGGTCCAGGGCCTCAGACCGTGCACCGGCACGCACTTGTCGGTGGCACCCGTGGTGACGTTCACGAACGAGGTGACGTTCTCCGATGCCGCTCGGTACTTGACCACGTAGCCGGACACGTTGCCGTAGAGGGGTCGCTGCCAGCAGATGCGCACGCTGGTCTCGTTCACCACGACGGCGCGTGTGTTTTGGGGATCTGCGAGAACCAACAGGGCAGTGCGCGGGGGTGCAAGAAACGTACATCGGTTAACGCCCTCGCTCAAACGTTAGATTGGGTGACAGAGAAGGAGAGAGAGAGCAAAAGCAAAGGAAAAATGAGGCAGTTAACCAGAGTGTATTTCCTGTTTGCTACCCTGTTTCTGCGCTGTAGAACCGTCTGCGAAGGCGCCACATGCAAGGTCATACGCAGTTTCAACGTCCCACTCATACATTCAAAGCCACACAGTTCACAGTCACAACTTATCACGCAGTCCGGTATCTATCAAATAGCGTAGCAGCGGCTTTATAGCGGCTCATACTAATGACCATGTAGGCCAATGTCCAAGAACTTTACTTAGCGGTGGTGAAACACGGACAAAACAGGGACCTTTCACATATACAAAGAGCGCCGGCGACATTCTTCGGTTGCTGAAAATTGGGGAGTCGAGAAGAGATGACATGCTTTCCTTGCCAAAAAGTCATAGCAATGGCGATCATAAAATGTGTGACGATGCACAAAAACGCCTTCGACTGCCCAAGTTTTTCCAGCAAACGTTTTTTTTTTTAAGTTTTATCTGTAGGCGTGTCCGGGTACGTTATGTTTGTGTACTTGTGCCTGTGTGGTCGTGCCTCCGTGTAAGGCGTGTGTTATGCGCATGAATGTGCGTATGTCTAGTTGCAAATATGTATAGGCGTGTACGCGTTATGCGTGTGTGCGTATATGTGTATTCGTATATGACTGTAGGCGTGTCCGTGTGTGTGTGTGTGTGTGTGTGTGTGTCCGTGTGTGTGTGTTTGTGTTTGCGTATGTGTGTGAGTGTGTGTGTGTGTGCTGCACGCGGCTGTGTCTTGGTGTGTGGGCGTATGTGTGTCTGCACGTGTGTGCGTTTCTATGTGTCTGTTTGCGCAGCCACGGACGCGCAGAGTGCCCGCTTGAGTTGGTACACTTCCCTCGTGCCATCTTTGTGAGAGCAGCCCTGGTCGGGGGGGGGGGGGGGGGGTCTTTTCCTGTCACTCCCTTTGCCAAACACGCCTGCGCCGTCGAGAGACGTAAAATGCCTCTCGAGAACAGAGCGGCGACGCGGAGAGAGTAGGCGTAGGTATACAGCGATGCCAGTGAAAAGGTGTACACAGCGGAAAGGCACGCGAGAAAAAGAAGAAAAACAAATGAAAGAAGAGCAGCGTCAGCAACGGCTGACTCGGCAAACAAGGAGGAGTCGACGCCTCACAGGAGCAGCCTAGCGAAAGGCGCCGCGTAGTTCCACGGGGCTGTGACGCGTTAGTTTCTTGTTTACTCTTTTTTTTTTATATATATCCGATGCGCTCAGTCGCTCTTCTTTCGGCAGCGTTTCTGCTTGAGCGACACTTATTTCGACGCAGAGCCCGTCGGACCTGTTGTTTGCACTTCTCTCGCAACATCCCGAGTCCCGCAATTTTTCTGGCTGATGATATTTCCTTCATTTATTTTATTTTTCCAGGCCTTCTTATTTTATTTTTCTTTGTAGCTTCCAGCTTCTTATCTCTGCAAGCTTTTTTTTTTCATTCTTATTCTTCCGCAAAGTATCAAGTTCGAACTTATTGCGTACTTGATATCCGCAAAGTGATATCAAGTTCGCAATTCTATGATAGGCATATGCGTTTTCCCTAGCCTGTTTCTTGGTGCAGAAGTTTTGAAGGAGCACGTCGTTTAGTTAGCGTAGTAAAGTCAGAACTGACTGGCGCTAATGCATCGACATTGTGCTAGGCTGATAACCGCGCACAGGATAATGACTACGCGAAATAAATAAACTGATGCTTCAGTGCTAACGTTTTCCTGTTTAACATACTCGCGGTTCTGTATTCGCGATGCTATAGCGCAGTAATATATATATTGTGAGACGTCGGCCGATGCGATGCCTTTATTTCCGAGCAGCCGCCCAAGTCAGAGACGAAGCACCGCACGCGACAAAATATGATGATGAGTCGTATGTACAGATGACGACGACGATATATATATAGACAGGTCTATTGGTAATGCACCGCACGCGTAATGCGGAGGTTGTGGGTTCGGCTCCCGCCGGCGACAAGTTCTCTTTTCGTTCACTTTCATTTCCCTTTTCCTCATTATTTTCTACATTGTAATTTCAACCCGACTTAATCTCTCCGATGTTTTCCTTGGCTTCCATGTCTGCTCGCTTTATATGGACATGATACTTATATATATATATATATATAAACACGAGAAAGTGTTATTTTTTTCTTTTATAATGCAGCTCTTTGAGTGTTGCTGCAACCATGCTGTCATTTGGGTTTTTCATTTCTTTTTTTTCTTTTCTTAGTGCTTGGCCCCAGACACGTAGAATTTATTTTTGTAGCGGCTCGTTTTTTAGGACGTTCTAGGCGGAACGTTTTTGTAGGGTAATATAAATGGAAACATCCGACATTGTGAGTGTTTTGGAACTGACATGCCCGAAATCTTTGTTAAATCTTGTTGGTTTGGTCTATTGTTCGCGGCATGTAGTCTCAAACGTCTAGAATATTCTTTTTTATCATTGCGCTCTTTACGCCGTGTGTTTTGCTTGTTTGTACAGTGAGGTTCTTCTTTTATCTATAGAGACTGATATGTCAGGATACATTTACATCACGCGCGAAGTAATTGGTTTTGTACGCGCTGCATTGCCGCAAGTATGTCTGAGGAGAAGGCTGCTTGGTCATTCCTTCACATTGCGATTCAATTTACTTCAATTCAGTTAGGATGTCGTGTAGTGCTGCTTCGACAAATGCTGCGTGATGCTTCTGAACGTTACGTTGTTCGCGAATACCCTGTAATAGAGGAAGCATTGTTATTATTAAGATTTAGAAAAGGCGCCTCGTTGAGTACCACATGAATGTGGTCGGGTAAATCTTCACAAAGAGCGTTGGTCATGGGTATAGCTATACAATGTGCAAACAACGACAAAACACAATCGTGTAATAATATCAGAATAAACGCATGAAAAAAAATATACTATAGGCAGACGGTGCTCGCGCTATCTTATCCCGATACTATCTAGTAACTGCAGCCTTTTGCCGTTATACTTTGCGAGCAGAGGCAGTGCCTTGAGAACGACCTCAATACTAGTTTTTACGCATTCAACACAATGCATGTATATGTGACAAATTATTGTGTCCCCGTACTCGTGTGGTCCATTGTTTGTCTAAGTAGCAGCGCATAACAGAAACTGCAAAGATGTATCGAATTCCAGTTTGCATGCATTCGAGAGCACGTATGTATGCGTGACGATTGCATCATGCGTCTCTGCGTTGGTGCTATGCGTTGTTTTTCTAACCAGCAGTTCATAACAGCAACTGTATAGAGATGTCCGCGATTATAGTTTGCGTGCAGTCGTTAGTCTACGCTTATGCTGTCATGCCTTCGTTCTAACACGTATTAACTGGCAGTTAGTCAAATTTTAATGAGCGCTTTTTTATCTCGCGAATTATGACGCAGCACTGATTGCGAAATGCTGCATCTTAAGCATCTTAAGTAGCTAGCACAGCGAAAAAAAATACGCATATAGGAGGTAAGAAGCAATGGGACAGCTGCTGGACTGTTCTCAATTGTGTCAATTAAGACGAAGCTACAGCGACTCGCCCAAATACCAGTTCTGTCGCGATATGTTTGTTGCATAGGGGACACGGGCGCTCACCGGAGATGGTCTTGACGAGGATTTCGACTCGGGCCCTGTCTTCTTTCATGGGCGAACCGCCGTCTTCGGCGACGACGGTGAAAGCTATAACGGCGTCCGCCACGTCGGTCAGGCTTCGGTTAAGCGTCACTTCACCGGTGATTCCGTCCAGTGCGAGGTACCTGGTGAGAAAGAGGAATACACGCAAGACGTCAAGCGTGTGTGCTTGTAAAAAATGTGTGAACCCGCAGCCCTGGATCATAACCTTCTCTGGCTGAACGCAATGTCACGGCTGCAGTACCCGGTGTATTATGAACTAATAATAATAATCTTTATTACAAATAATCAATTTGTACATGTAATTTTGCTAGGACTGCCGAAGCCTTCCGCTGGCTTGTAAGGCAGAAACCTGGTAGTCAGTGCAATGCATTATGTAACCTTATTACAAACTAAATGTCAAACTAAAAAAAAGTTAATAAACGTAGCACAGTTTCCTCAGGCAAACATGCCAAGTGGCGTCCTGTGTGTGTGTGTGCTCTCTCTTCGTCCGTCGTCGTTTTCACGCCTTCACTTCAGATCATGCAAAGTAAACAACACTTAATGTTCAAATGAAAACACGTAGCACACAACAACTATTAAAACTGAGTAAACATGGCACAAGATGTTGACGAAGTTACCACCTATCGAGAACAAAAAATAATAATCGTGAGAACAGTGTGGATAGCAGTTTTACATTAATTGTGGCAAAACTCACACATGAAAATAGACTTTATACATGTGAAAACTGCTATTCTATCATTGCCTTGAGGGCCTTCTTTAATGCCGACAAATTTGGCTGGTCCAGCACTGCACTGGGAAGGTTATTAAACAGGTGGGGGATATAGTATCTTCTTTGCCCTTTTCCATAACGAGTTCTTGTCCGAGGAACTACATATCTGGGATGTCTAAGCAAAGCAACACTTTTATGGGTAGGTTCTCGGAAATCATTGCTCCAGAAATAACGCATCACAATTGTCAAACGAGACAAAGACTCAAAATCAGGCATTTCTAAATCTCTAAATAAGTCATCCGTGGTTTAGTTGAACGCAAAACTTTTTAGTAGGTTTTTAATAGGCTGTCAATTTTATGTTTCCGAAATCCACTGCAATTAAAAAACAGCAAATTCTATACCTTCTATGCGAGTAACCTAAAGCATGCACTATCATTTTTTTTTATCTTGGTAGGTGCATAACTTCTTAAACGGTAAAGAACACATGCAACATTACGTAATCGCGCACAAATTCGAGCCATTCGAATATTCCAAGGTAAGTCAGTCTCAAAGTAGACTCCAAGGTAGTTGACACTATCCGCATATTGTACTGGGGCACAAACACAGTCTAAGCAATCAGAATCGTGAAGGAAGACATGTTGACTTGTTACAAGAGCCTTTAACGGATTTCTGAACATAGTAATCGAGTTTTTCGAGCACTGACCTTTATACGGTTTTTTTAGAATCCAGTTCATCACATTTTTTATGTCGCTTTGAAGTAAAGTGACAGCTGCTTCGTACCGCATGTGCTTAGAAACAGGCAACGTATCATCTGCATACTGGAAAATCATACTGGAAGTAGTTACCTGTGCCAAGTCACAAACGTACTAATTAAAATGAAGCGGAGACAAAACGTAACTCTGTGGAACCCCTGTGTTAAGAAACGGCAAAGAACTCTTTTGTTCGCCAATACATACAATCTGAGACCAATTTACCAGGTAGTTCTGTATAAATGCATAGAAATGTCCCCGAAACCCGTAATTTTCTGGTTTATAACATATACTATGGCTTACCGAATCGAAAGCCTTAGATATATCTAAAAAAAGCCCACAGGCTACCTGGTTAAGTTAAAATGTTTCATACGGAAGAACCGATATTTCTTCAGAAAGCGCATGCGTGTTTCTACCAGACACGAAGCCATACTGAGAAGATGATAAGATGTTATGTTTTAAAACGAACCCCTCAATCGTTTCAAGCACGTGTCTTTCCAACAGTTGCGCTAAGAAAGGAAGAACAGAGATGGAGCGATAGTTCTCTGGCTTCGATGCATCTCCGCCTTTAAATGTTGGTATCACGCGAGCTCTCTTTAGTTCGTCTGGTATTCTACAAGTATCAAGGATTCCATTAAATATAAAAAGGAGTGGATCGGCTAGAACTCCGACGTTGCGACGTATGTATTCTGCTCATATGCGATCAAGACCGACAGCACGGCTTTTTTCCAGATCGATGCAACAATCGATATGTCTTCTTTAGTTATTGGTGGAAGAAATGCCGAATATATTATTGAACGAAGACAATTTTTGAAACCAACAGGGTCATTATCAGCGCAAACCGAAGAAAAGAAGTCATTGAAGCTGTCCGCCACATTTTGATTGAAAGATCCGAAACTTTTTGTTATCGGGTCCAAATGCGTACTAGGATAAGAGCGTCTAAGCTCATTTACCAGGGACCACATTTTAGCGGGTGTTTATAACAAGAGGTAAAAAAAAATATATTACGATAGTAGTTCCTCTTAGAGCAGTTCATCAGGGCTGTAACTTTCTTACGGGCTTCTCGATAGAGGCATTTTAAGGTTTCGTCATCGGGGTGCTGTCGACACCGCTTCCATAAGTTTTCCTTTTTTTTTAGTAGCTTTTATTATCCGATTGCTCAGCCAGTATAGGTGTGGGCTTCGATTTCGGACCAGGACTGTTTTTCTACATGCCCTCTCTAAATCAGAAATTGCCGTTATAAAATTACTATATACACTGTTCGGACAGCTATTTGTTAACATTGCGTTCCAGTCATAGTGGGAAACTAGTCGGTCAAATTTAATGCAATCAAATATTTCAATGTATAGGAATTCTTTACTTTGGGGTTCGGACTTCGAAACTTCGGAATGAAAGCTGGCATCTTATAAAATAGTGGCCTGCCAGCTTTTTTATCACTCGGACGGATACGATATTCGAAAAATCTATTGAACGGACCATCACGTGGTCAATCAGCAAGTCACAACACGAGACAAGAGAATCTCCTGTTGCGTAGCCTCGTTAACAACTGACTCAATGCCATAGTCAGCTAAGATGTTCAAGTAATCGGCAACCATGGCTTTCTCTGGGTTTAAAATGTCTACGTTAACGTATGCAATGAGACAATCGTTCGAATGAGGAGGTAGGCAACTGAGATTTTGTTTTAGTTCATTCAAAAATGTTTGCACGTGTTTGGAGGGGGGGACGATAAATCGCAGCTAACAACAAAACCAAGTTATAATTTTCCAAGCGGAAGGCGAGGCTTTCAGCCCCCGTAAAAGTAAACGTTGTAATTGTAGTTACCCATTTACACTTGGTGAGTACTTCTATTCTAAAACCTCTCCTGGCCGTTCGCGTAAAATATGTTCTTGGTAATTCGGTAGACAAAACTGCAACAAGATATCATCTTGAACATTTATCTCCCACAGCATAAATGCATCCGCTAAGGCCATGACGTCGGCAACATCGACAAGGAACTGATCCCAGCATTTTCTTAGGCTTCTGATGTTTATGTGAACGACTGCAAAAGAAGGCCTATTAAAGTTTTAGAAAATATATCCCAATGAACCGAAGTCCGGCAGAGAAATATACTGCAAATGGATGGATAGTTGGGCGAGTTGGGCGAGTTGGTACGGTAACATATTCTTGGTATAAGCGCGAATTAAGAACACACGGACGGTGGCAGAAAAAGACAGGAGACCTGTCTTCTTCTGCTACCATCCGTGTCTTCTTCACGCTTACACCAAGAATAAGAGAAATATAGTTTATGCCATGAGTTTAAAGCATCTTATCGATGTCAGTGACTGAGGCAATCCTGATGACACGGCCTCCGTCTTTCTTTCGTGCAAAGATCTTTGCATTCCTTACCCAGACAAACTTATAGCTGTTTTCTTTGCCTTTAGATTGAGTTTTCCAAAAAAGTTCCTTGGTAACTTGGGTCAGGTTTTCATTCAGATACATAGCAGGTATGTACGCTTTTTTTTTTCTGTGCCAAGGCACGAAGCTTGCCTTGAGCCGCCAGCCAACAGTCCCGCAAAAACAGGGACGAAAATCTCATGAGCACGATAGGCGCTTTGTCTTTTCTGGCAGGCCGACCGTGGATCGCAACTACGCCACGGGGTTCAAAATCTATTATTTTTAGCTGCTGTGCGAGATCCGCGATAGAAGTTCGCAAGTTTTCGCCCATTGAAAATGGAAGCCCGTGTAGCTCCAGGTTGGACAGTCTGTAATACTGCAAACAACCATTAATATCAGCCAGCAAGTGAACAATCTCAGTGGACTGGGTATTCATAGTTTCCGTCAGCGACACGACTTGAGTTTCTGGGCTTTTCAAGGCCGAATCAGACTCTTGTGTCGGTATCACAACAGTGTCATAATAATAATAATAATAATAATAATAATAATAATAATAATAATAATAATAATAATAATAATAATAATAATAATAATAGATTAGAGTAATTAAGATGCGCATGCTTTTTACAGTAACCAAGACACAGAAAATCATCCCTGAGTCCGCCACTACAATGTTTATGATAATTGCAGTGCAGCTGTGTGTCATTAAAACATTTAAATTCATTAATTGATTGATTCATTCATTCATTCATTCATTCATTGTCTTTAGGAGATAACGAAAAAGTAATAAAAAGGGCAACCGTTTCACAGCATAGGCTAATAAGCCATCCTTTTTAAAAAGAAATGCAGAATTCCATAATCCATTCAATCGTTTTGTCCATACCTAGACGCGCCAAAACAACAACAACAACCGATTTGAAAAGAAGCTAGGCAGCTTTGCTATCTCTAGAAAATGTGCAAGGCACACATCAATATGTTCCGTTTGCTTTGTTCCTTGAGCAGCCGAAATGGGCTGGTAGACCAAACTCGAGTGGAACCCTCTCGACCTACGCAAGAGACAGCGGCTCGGCGCAAAGCAAACACGGAAATTCTGTAGGCCTACATCGCGTTCGTGTTCCAGCATGTTTTAAGAATATTTAAGACAACGAACTTTGAAGTAGAGGAGACGATGATGCAAGACGTCGCTTTGTCGGCGAAGTTTACACCGGCTGCTTGAAGGTCGCGGCATCCCAGTTCAAGGAAAGCTCCCCATATGAGTGTTGTTTTTTATTACTGTTTTTTTTTCATTATTTTCCGCCTACTTATAATGTGACATCTAAGGTTGCGAATCAAACCTGTGTCCTCGTGCACAATACACAGACCCCTGCCAATCTTAATTTGTAATAAAACTATGGCCAAAGCAAAAAAAAGTTGTAAAATGTGGTAGGAACTTTTCATAATCGTGCTGCTACTAAGGATGTTCATCATTTATTTAATCCCACCAAATATGTTTGATACGTAGAGTTTGGTAGCTCAAAATTAAAATTTAAGATTGAGAAACTTATTGCAAAGTCGGTAATAACGTTTCTACACGCTGGAGCGAGATTTCAGTTCTGGATAACTCAGCGCACTAATTAGAATTTCTTAATTGCTGTATTAATGAACTTTTTACTCCAATGCCATTTGTTTCTTTCTTCTGCGAAAGTAATTAGCATGACCATAGGTAAAGCTGACGCAATTCGTTTACCTTCTCTTGATAGGGAATGACGTTTGGGTATTACATGGTTAAAGAAAATAACTAGCCTTTTTATTGGAGAGACGCTAAAACAGGTCGAGAGTGGCGAGAAAAAAAAAGGAGTGTTAGCCTAACTGAGAAAGAGAGAAAAATTTCTTTACAGAAACGCAGAGAGGTCGGCCTGAGCTGTAACTTGCTCTGGCCTGCTGCTCTATTTAGCCTAACTGAACTAGCCACTTGACTAGCCTCGTCAGCTCTAACTGCGCAAGTACGTGATACTAAACGCATGTTCAATAACAAACGCTGCACATTATAGTTATACGACAAACTGCGAAACGATACGGACGGTCCAAAGCAATGCAATACTTCTTATATAATGAAACGAAGTTCGACCAATATAGTTAACTGATTAGAAAACATGTGAAACAATAAATATACATGTGCAAACAAAAAGCATAAATACAAAAGAAGGAAAAGGACAAAGAAACAAATAATGCAAATATGCACTACAGAAACTATATTTACAATGTTGTACATGCACTACAAAACGCCTTTTAAAGGAATCACCAAGTCATAGAAGAGGTAACTTAAAGTAAATAATCAATAATAATCAGGCTAACTTGCGTTTTTTTGTTAACCGCCGCGAGAACCAGCTTTCAGAAAACGCAGTTAAATTGTCTCTTACTTGAGTGCCCTCGTAGACTCCGGTCCCGCATCGAGGCGGTAGTAGACCTCGGCGTTGTATGGCACCGGGTCCGGGTCGTGGGCGCGCACCTGCAGTACCCGGTACCCGGGCCGGGTGCGGGTCTGGTGGACCTCGGCGCGGTACACCGGGTGCTCGAACCGGGGAGGGTACTCGTTCGGCACGGTCACCTCGATCTGCATCGTCTTCACCTCGGTCACTCCTTGGCTCACGGCTGCCACGATCACCTGTGTTTGGGTGTGCGTTTATTTTCACCGCAATTGTTTAGCTTTATTTTGAGTCACATAGCTGTAGAGATGTCACTGTGCTGTAGAAGTGAGGGAGCAGAAAAAGGGGGAGCCGCTATTCAACCTCCACCACGCAGCAAGATAAGGCAGCCATGACATACGTCAGCATTGGAAATGCCATACATCTTAACAATTGGTGTCATTGGCCCGTTATAGGGTGCACAAAAAATAAGACACGGGAGGAAATTCAAAAATAGTCAGAAGCAAAGGCACGGTGACGTGAAGGGGAAGTAAAGAAAAATGTGACATTTATTGGGGGGGGGGGAGGGGGGGGTCATAAACTATTACATAGAATTATGATAGCAGCAGTGCCTTCAAAATAACTCGCTCAGTACATAATTTCGTCACAAAGATTATAATTAATTATGGCGTAGAACCGCATACTCTAGCACTTTCTGAATTGGAAAGATTGCTCTGCGGCGTAAAACGGCTAAAGCTTGTTCTGTTCACTAAAGTCGAACATTTGTAAGCCACAGTTTCGCCTGCACAGGAAAAGAACAGGCGAGACAAAATTTAAAAGAATAAAAAAGAAAGAAAAAGAAGAAACATTTTGAGCTTCAGAAATGCAAAATAATTTTTTGTGTGTATGTTTGTGTGCGTCTGTGTTTCGCATAAAGCGTGTGTTTCGCATAAAGCAGAAAGTGAAGTCAGTGCATTCAGCCGTCTGGAATATAATTTCGTCTTACTTTATAATCACGTTAGTAAAAGAGGGTCATGCGTACCAGGTCACATCACTACGAACACCACAAAGGTAAATAAATCATCTCTCAACAACGATAGCTTAAAGCGATTTGACGAGATAAAAGCGTAAGACATCCACGCCCCACTTCCCGCGTACTAATAGCGCAAAACTTCACCCATCTCAAATATATCTCACGGCATCTGGAGCTGACGTTCGTACGCGTTCAAAATGACGTGTTTTATCTCCGCCGTAGCTCCCTTTTGAACACGCATACTTTCATTAGCCTCACAGCTTCTAGGCAGACCGACGGCTTTTACGGGGCCCCTCCTGCCTGCATGTTCGTACATGCACGTCACCGGCGACATCATGTACGCTTATGCACGATGTCGCTGACAGCGACGTGGTGTCTGCAAAGAGGGCTCTGCCTTGGGCTGAACTCTGCCCTTTGTAACGTCAACGCAAGACCTCAAAGTTGGCGGCGTGCCGCTGAACAAAGTAAAGGTCTTGAGCGAAGATGCGTAAGCTTCGCTGTGACATCGTGAAAGCTGGAATGCCATGTCACGGGAGTGAAGTAGGGAGCGCAGAAATATGGCGTTGTTCAGCGGGATAAGGTTGTTTAGAAGGGCACTCAACTGGGCGTCCCACCGGGGCACAGCTTTTCAGATACGCAAAAAACAAGAGAAAGACCTTAGTTCTCCTTCTCCAAATTTGTCAAACGCAGAAACGCTCACTTAAAATGACAACCTTTCTGATACAAGGTAAATTCGTATATTAAAATAAGAAATTGGAACTTCACTGACACTTGAAAGCACTCCTTTTATTAAGCGGTAAACCAAGAGAGAACACAAAAGACAAGCATTAAAAGTTTTAGGGTCACTCTATTAGTGGAATTCATGAATCGAAACAAGTACAAATGTTCGAGTAGAGCGAGCTCCTATTGTCAGTCGAAATGCCAAATATTTTCGCTTTTATAAACAAACAGAAATGTACGTTTGCACACGGTCCTAAAATTACCAAATAACGCAATTGTTAATTTGCATTATTTGACGGATGTTTTAAAGCCGCTCGCCACTCGACGGCAGGTGAAAGCGAGGAGCGGAAAAAATCGCAAACTGCTTTCAGTTATAGAAAGGGAAATGCGTTCATCCGCCCGACTGTACCGCTAAAGAAACTCCTATAGTTTTCTCGAAAAGAAGGCGTCGTAGTTGAAGAAAATTCATGCTGGCATGGGATTCGAAGCCACGACCAACGTCTTACCGGGGTGGTCGCTCTACCATCTCAACTAACCAGGCGGCTAGCAGATCATAGAACGGGGCACAATAAATCAACAACTCTAAGTACAGGGACGCTGAATATGGCAGGGAAATCAGTTCTGCTCGCTAGGTGGACGAAAGTTCATGAAAGGGAAAAATTGTCATCCGCCCTACTACTGCTACTGTCGCTACTGTCGCTACTCATGCTACTGCTACTGTGCTACTGTCGCGGGGGTTGACAATGCTTCCTTTTCGCGAACCTTCATCCACCTTACGGGGCTCCTGCACAACTGATTTGTTTTGAGCTGTCTGGAGCACCATTACAAAGCGCGTCACCAAAGACAGGTGAAGTGTTGTGTTCGTTGAAGAAGAGAAGTGTGATACCACAGCATCATGTGTACATTGCCTCAAAAGCATGCCAACACGTCGCGACTAGTCAAATAAGAACTCCTTTGCCTAAATCAAGAGAGTCAATTGGTACATAGTCTGCCTAAAAGCGACGAAATCTCACTGAGTGACTGGACATTATTGAGCAGAAATTATTTACCCCGTGAGTTTACTCAAACTCAGAGCGTTTTGAGCCACTACGTTAGACTGCACTGCCCTCGGGTGACGACGGATACCTGCAAAGTGTGTTTGGTCTGTCCTGTAGTGATATCGCATTAAAACAAACAAATGGCGGATGACGTAATGTCACAAATTCTAGCGCATGCACGCTCTCAGTACTGTGCGGCTAGGTTGCGCTAAGCAAATAATTTTCCATGGTGTAATATCGAGGAGAATGCAAATGTGGTTTTCCCCGGATAATTTCGCTGGTTGATGCGGCTGGCCAAGGTTCGTCTCTTCAATCGCGATTCTAACGTAATTTTATTGACTCTTACTTTCCTCAAGCTCAACGCCAAGTTAGGCCGGTTTGTTGTGCGTAAAAGAAAAAAAATCAATTTATTTCATTAGGACAGTTACATTTCAGTTCCCTATAAATAAAGCTAACAACGTCATTTGCGGCAGCGATGGCTGAGCCAAACTAGTCGTGAGGTTGGAGTATTGGGAGGCTCAGATCTAAAACTTCAATCTAAAGCAAAAAGAAAAAAAAAGGAATAAGTATAGACCGGCGTTTCGTTGACATTCCGCCCGGCGTACTATTTGCATCTAAGTAAATAAATAAATAAATAAATGATACAACATAACCGAAGATTCTTTTCACGTAATAACAAAGGAGGGCTCACTTGTGTGTAATTCCATTGTGGCGGCCTCACGGTCGCACAGCAACAGCCAGACACCCTCTCCCATCTTTGACTCGGTAAAATCTTATCGCGTTGTGTGCGGGAAAGGGAAGTGGTGCGAGGGTGCGCAACCGAGCCGTAGAGGCTGTACGATTAGAAAATAAACGCTTGTTGTTGCTTGTTCTTCAGGGACGCACTACTCGCATAGAGAAAGGAATTCAACAAGAGGGGACACTCCCATAGGGCCCAGCGGCCGAATTGACTGCAGCGTGCCAAGCGGTCGGTGTCGATCACTTGCATCACTTCCGGTTTCGGTTTCGGGCGCGCGTATTTTGAACGCAAGCTAGCACGCCGGCTGCGCCCCCCCCCCCCCCCCTTTCCTTTCCTTTTATTTTTTTGCTCTTCGTGCAGAATCGGTTTATTATTTAGTAAAAATGAATGCGAACGATCTCGTAAAGTCGCATCGAATCTGTGCCACGTGCAATTTCACAAAGTAGACGCAAGACCTTTTGTGCAATGAGGAAATATTTATTTTGCTCTATATAAAAGCTCGTTCCGCGCTTTTTGTGCGTTGATCCAACGTTGTGGCACCAGCAGGTAAGGCAGTAGTTCCTGTATGAAGCTCCACCGGACGGTACCAGCTGAAAAAAATGTAAATTACAAGCATGTTACATTTGCAAGCACGTAACAGGCATGTTACAAGCATGAGTCATTTTGGTATCTAGACATAGGAATACTGCGAGGCGAAACAGTGCGAAAGCGGTGAATGGGCGGAATTACAAACAAAAGCAATTCGCTTTTACATACATGGCGTAGAAAATACCCGACTCATCCCAAACATATATGAAAACATCTGATTTCCAACCGTTCCCCAATTTCCGGGCATTATTTCCTACACTTAGGCAGCACAAATACACGAGCGACTTCGCGTTTACAAAACTTTGCCTCGGGCGACGCGACGGTACGCGACATATACAGATACGGACGCAACAGGCACTCAAGACAAATGCGTGGGTGCAATGCCTTCTTTCAGTCCTTTAGAAGACGTAATTTTCGAATTACAAGTTTCTGATATGTTCGTCGTTCGCGCGTTCTGCCGGCGCCAGCAGCACACCCCATGTTATCACTCTTGGCCATCGCCCATCGCGTTTTCAACAGGCGTGAGTACCGAAAGAAAGTATATGTTGTTGCGGAGCCACAAAAAACGTCACAGACTTGTCCCTCTAAGATTCATTACACGCCAAACTAACTTTATCACCACGGCCGAGCTGCTTATCGCTAACTGCGTCACAGCGCACTGTGCGGCCAGCGTGCCTCAAAAGTACCCCAGAAAGTAACGAAATTACTTTTCAGTAATGTCTGGCGTCACAGAAAGCGGCACGAACTTCTCCTAGCAAGAAACACTAGACTACACACCACGGCCGAGTTCTCGCTAACAGCGACACGGCGCCCTGTGCGGCCAGTGTGGCTCAAAAACCGAAATAAGTTACAATAGTCCCCCTAGGAAGCGTCGGAAACATGTCTCAGCACGATTCATTTACTCAAATTAACTGCGCCAGGATGGCCGAGCTGTTTTTCGCTAACTGCGTCTTAAGTCGCGGTCCCGTGCCGTAAGCCTAATTGCGTCGTAGACTGTGAAAGAAGATTTCTCACCTTGCCGTAGTCCAATAGTGCAGTGGTGTCTTGTCCCAGTGCCGAAGGAACGCAAGAATACGCTGAGAGCCCAATAAACCAGGTTACATTTAAAAAAGAAAAAAAAGAATGAGACAGACGGGTCGCCGCGCGCGAGCGCTCAAACGCGCGCGCAGCCATCCTCGCTGGCTTCGGGGGAGTGTCTGGCGGATGACGCATGTAACTGGCGCGTCATTGACCTGTGGCTAGGTAAGGCAAGGAAAATAAGTCGCAAAGCTTAAGTTCATTTATACGCAAAACATTTTAGTTTTCGCGGCAAACAATTACAAAAACAAATCAATGCCTGTTAACTTAAGTTCACTTTCTTTTTTTTTTTCGATGCTCGCGGCAGCTAACGTTCGGTGTCAAAAGTATAGCGTGACGTAGGGTGACGTGTTTCCTGTTGCCAGTTTTTGCCGAGTGTCCCCTCTTGTTGAATTTCTTTCTCTATGCTACTCGCTTCTGTCTGCTGATTTCCAGCCACGCTCGCGTCCCACACAACACCATCAATGCCCAGGTCTTTCTTATTGCTCGTTAAGACCTGCTCATATGTTTCTTGCTCATGTTACTTGTTACGCATGTTTGTACATGCATGTTTCACTAAGCTGCGTTCTTTATTCTTGTCAAGTGATCGGCATCAATTGTACAATATACATTTGTGAGAACTAACTCAAAGCCGAAGTCACGTCAGCATTGTACAATTCGTCACAACTAGCGGCTGAAAGACAGAGCAAAGTGTGTGGTCCAACTGAAACAAACGAACAAACAAACAACGCAGAAGACTTACATGGTGAAAAAGCGTCATTTCTTATGAAGTTCTTCGCAAACATGCTTTTTTAAGCTTGAGATCTTTCTTGGTTGGGCAAGACTATGTATCGGTTAAGCCAGAGCTCGAACAGGGGTTTTTGGTCCCCGGCTTGAGTTCGTTCTGCGCAGGGTTCAAACTCGGCCCACCGCTGCAATTGATTGGATTAAGAGTTTCACTCGTTCTGTCCAAGCGGCACTATTGGAAAGGAATTGCGCAAAAAATGGTTCTGGCGAGCGCATTTCGAAAGTCGGCTTGAGCCGTCTATAGCGCGAACTTGAGAAAGTCGCCGGCTAATTGGCGACAGATATGGACTCCCACGCTCCTCCGCTGTCTGTCATAAACACTCGGCGCCTGCACAGAATCGCAGGGCGGTGACGTCAGTGCACCGTTTCCGCACTTAAATTCCGCTAACCTCGTTATGCATGCATGCCGTGTAGGGCAGCACGAGTGTTTCCCGAACGCGTTTGACGTGGAAGAGATGCAGAGCCCAGGAGCTTCTGTTAACCTATGTTCCACTGGTAGAAAATGTTGCAACAGGCAAGGGGTATTGCCATGGCTTAGTTTACGGTTATGCAGATCACTAAGGAGTTATATCTAATTGGAATATCGGTGCTTTCGCGCAGCCGTGCAGCAACTGTAAGTCCCTGAAGTGCGTACATTACTGCACACTAGGAATCACGAAGACGTTTGAACTCGTTAACCACGTTCCAGCTGTTTCCTTCTCATTTTGTAGTGCCAGGATAAATGGGGGAGGGGGAGGGAGGGGGTGCTGTAGGAGGCGCTGACAGGCGAATACGGAGCAGGTTAATCTATTTTGCATGGGTAGGGATTGCGGTGCAGATATACTCCTGCACACTTTTGCAAACGCTTTTGTGTATAAAAACCATTTGGGTGAGGTACGACACACACACCCTCGGAACAACGTAAAAGTCAAAACACTAGAGGCAGCCCCAATATCAGGTGTGCGAACGAAAACTTTGATAAAATGTGTAACTACGTTATCACAAATATGCTAAGTGGCATTAACGGTTAAGCGAACAACAAGCATATCAACAACACACTTCTTAAAGTAGACTTCTGCAGATGATGCTGTTTGTGTATTTCAAACCACTGGACTCACAAACAGTGCCAATACGTGCTAGCAGTGAACAGTGCTAGCGGTGACAGAGAAAATCAGGATCAAACAAACAAAAGCTTCTTTAATGACTGACTCTTTCCTTCGTTTCTTTTTTTCTTTTGTAAAATTATGCGACACAGGTTTAAAAGTTGAGTTTTCTTTCCATACCGTAACAGGTTTCTCTCATCTAACTGAGTGACATCACACCAAGAGGTGAGGAAGGCTAAGAAGAGGAGAGGATGTCAATATGGGTGCAGCCAGTCGAACAAAAATAGGTCACAGAGGAGAAAGATTGAATTTTTCCGCTTCCCCTTGTTCAGCTTGCGGTGGATTTTCAAAGATCGCAGCTGCTTGCCACAAGGAGCTAAAACTGTCGCCTAAACAAATTCTCAGCAGCAAAGTGTTGGCTGAGAGATGTCGTCCTACGTGCCGAAAAGGTTCGAATACGTGATGCTGCCAAGAGGGGTACGGTACGGCAGCAAAGAATGAATCAGTTCAGGTTCGGGGCGCAGCGCCGCAACCATCAGTCAGCAACCATCTCCGACTGCTGCTGCGAACAAGTAGACTTCAAGAAGCACTTCGTCAATGACTCTTTTGTTATTGTGTGTGACATGTGTGATCGGCTGTGGTTCCAGTCGGGCATCGTTATTCGGAGACCAAACGACAAAATTCAATTTGCCCATACCAAGGAATTCACTGGTAATATGTTGCTCTTTATCGGCTCATTCTATAGGATGATACAGAGAATTCAGGGTTAGTCTGTAGCTTCAATGTCGATATTGTTTTGGTATTAAAAATTGGCCTCACATCGCTTGCCGGTGCTTTGGGTAACTTGTGCTGAGTGTGCGAACTTTCATGCACATTTTAAAGAGACATTAAAGGCAAATATTAGGTCAAGCTAAAGTGACAGATTAGTGCTCTAAAATCTTTGAGGAATCAATATTATCGCCAACAGAGCCTTAGTAATCGAGCAATTGAGGTAAACGCAGGACGCGATTAGAGACTTCCCCGGGACATCTAAAGTCTTTCCCGATGACGAAGGCACTCATTTAAATTCTGTCACTAGTACTCAACCACTCGATATTAAAACATCATTGCATTATAAGAGGAATGATAATGCTACTTGTCTAGTTCTAACTCAGTTTTAGAAAAAAGAACTCATCGACATTACCCTTGACAACGACGCGGGCGGTCGAAAGGTTCCGTTTTCTCTCCACTCTGCGCCGCCTCGCGCTTTCGCGTTTCAGTAGTTTCAGTCGCATAGTGCTTCGCTGGTTTTGCTGGCTCGCGAAACTTGCTCAAACTGCAAGTAGCAGAGAATTACACTTCCACGTGATGTCGCTGGATGCCCGAACGGTCCACGCCACTTGACCAAAAGCAGCTGCAGCGGCGAATCCACCACTCTGTCTTGGCTCGGTTTCTCCATGGCCTCGCATTTGCGTTTCGTGCAAAAACCATACCGCCGCTTCTCGGGCGCCGTTTTACTCACCGACGGAAGCAAAGGGTGGTGATGGCGTATGCAACGTCACCATTCCCCAGTTGGGTAGCGGGAGATTTGAAGTGCGATAAAGGTAATCAGACCCTTCGGATGCAATATTCTCGTAAACTAGCTAAGTCTTTTCTTGGCACGAAAGAAGCGTTGCGAGCTTTCTGGAATGGTATTTAAACAGTCCACGTCAACTGAGTATTTGCCTTTACTATCACTTTAAGGAAACTGACTTTCTTAAACAAGAATTCTCAGTTTATTTTTGTTTCCTTCTTTTTTTTCTTTTCTGCTGACACTAGGTATCATTCTTGATGCTCTATTGGCTTGTGTACAAGCGCAGAAACTGCAGAACGTGTTTTTTTACAATCGAAGCTTGTCTTTGTCTAGCCTGAACGTCGATGTCTGTTCGCAGAAAATTTCATCACCATCATCAATGGCTCGAGCATCATAGTCTTCTTCCTGCGCTCGTCGTCGTCAGCTTCTTCCACAGCTGGCTACGTTGCCGCCCACCATCCCAGCGTAGAAGTTCACTTCTCTTCTGTCGTCATAATGGAGAGGTCACGTTTACAGGGGTTTGAGCCACTCATTGTCTTACGTGATGAACGGATTTAATTTTGAAGCAATGTAATTTTGAAGAATCGAAAGCGGCAATGGCGGGTGGATGCTGCTAACCACGCCGCCGAGCAAGCTCGAGACATCGAACGCGAGCGTTTGTGGTTCGACAACAACTTGTCCCTCATCAAAGTGATCCGCTCCCACGAACAGCGACAGAATGCCTTGGAAGTGTTGAATGAAGATTACGCTACTAGTGGTGAAGACATTGGTGAATTCAGAGCTTGCGGTACATGTAAGTAATCTTTAATCAAGGGAAAACTGCCTGCGTTCAGCACTGGGAATGGTTACGTATACCCTCCAATTGTTGTGATGGTGATAAGGTTATCATATTTTATTCTTGGCGGAGGAAAACCACCGATAGAAAATTTGTCAACAATTTTTTCGATGTAAATAAGCGTGCTACCAAACAGGCAAATTAGAAAACACAGCATGCGAAGAACCACCACGAAAAAGTGAGGCACATGTGTTCTTAGAAATTAGTGCAGCAAAATTCTGCCAGCAGAGCACAGCATACGACAGTATCACTATGCTTAGAATGAAAAGCATATATAGCATACCCATTTAAGTCAAGCAGGCCACGTGACTATCTGTCACCACCCAGTTTAAAGGGGATCACAATAAATCATCATCATCCGCGGAGGCGAGCGGTAGCATCAACCGGTCAGCAGTCGAGATAAGCAAGATACGTTTAAAGTATAGTTGGAAAAAAGGCAGGGAAGAAATTGATGCGACACCGGATCCGTTACAAGGTAGCTAGAGAAGTGTTGAGGTAAAAATATATTATGGAGATGTATACGAAAATTCTAGAATGAAAAACATGCACTGTAAACCCGATTATATAAAGCAGGCTAGGTGACTATTTGTCACCACCTCGTTTCGAAGGGGATGAAAATAAATCATCACCATCACCAGCTGTCTCGGACGCCGTGCTCACCTCGTACTTTTCGCCGACCTTTCTGGTAATGGGCCGCGCTGTTGTTAGGTTCCCTGTCAGGTAATTCAGGTGGAAGTAGGTCGAGTCCTTCACGTCGAGGAGACTATAGGCGACGGGTTTTCCAGGCGACGACTCGTCCAGGGCCCGCACCGTGGTCACGTGCACACCCGCTGGTGCGTTCTCGTGCACCCGAGGGTCGTGGAACGGGGACCAGAACACCAGCACGCCTGCACCAGAAGAGATAAGAGAGAAGATTAATACAACAACAACAAAAAAAGGCAGAGGCAAAACTGGGCAGAAACCATCGACGAAGATTGTCAAAGCAGAAGAATGGCTGAACGCTTCTATAAAAAGAAAGCTTCCCTTCAATAAAAGAGCTTTCAGCACGTGCAAGAGAGTGCTTCAACCGCAATCGAAAGTTTCCCAAATGAAGTGTCCGCATGCAAGTGGAAATTTCAGATCGCTACATTTAGAAGCGCTCATTATACTGCGCGGCAGCTTGAAGTGCTAATGTGAATTTCGCCAATAATAATATAACGCAGAGTTTAAAATGAAAAACAAACACAGGGACATCCACGAAAAGTTAAAAAAAAATTCTGCAGATACGTAAATTCAAAATTGACTTTGTGGAGGGGCGACTTTACAACTCTCAGCTGTCGATTTAGATTTCCGACATTCCTCACTGAGGCGCAGACCAAACATGTCCTTGTTAAATTAAATCCCGTCATCAATGTTCTCGAAGACAAGTTGTATGTCTGTCGTTTTATGTGGGAACAAAGAATGTAATCAAACGGTACATATTTTACCGTCGTTTTCCAGCACATATTTTCGTATACCTAGGACGTACTCAGGACGTATTCACTGAAACTTCTCGCGCAAGGCAAAGAAAAGAAAAACAAAGAACGATTTAAAGGAGGAACATTCCCTCAGGACCGGCTTACGCGACGAGTAGAGTTCTAGCAACAAGTAGGAGCAGAAGGCACCGAAAAAGAATCAAATAGCGAAATACTGACGTACAGGGTCGGAGAAAAACATACCATGCGAGGCAATATCAGGAATCACCAGCAGTAATGCTTATAGCTACAGGCGAAATACATCAAAGCGACTAAAGATTGAGGAGGCTCAAAAAGCATATGGAAACTTCAAAAGACGCGTAGTAGCACATGCCATTTACATAAAATAAACAGCTACAACAAAAATGGACAACCTATACAACAGAACTTTAGTATTCCTGTTCGCACAACGATAAAGCAAGAACAGATTGCCTAAAGAAACGTTCGAAACTAACATAAAGCAGGATAAATTGGTCGTGAAGCGCGCAGCGTATGAGAAATAGATAGCAGACGATCAACAGTACGAGAAACCAGGCGGCTGCACCATAGCATTACTGAAGCGACGGCCATGTGGTAACTAAACCTAGACGACAGCGAACCTAACCTTACAAACGGCGTAACAAAGCCAGGTAGCAGACGATCAACGAGATGACAAACCAGACGACAGAAGACAATTCCATGCAGGGGAGGAGCAGACGAAACGAAAAGAAATAACCGTGGAAACAGTATAGAATGGCCTAGAAAGACATGCAGACGCTAATCCGAGTCGCATTGCTTGCAACAGCTGGGGGCTTGATCAGCCGCTAGCTTTGAAGTGTCGTACCTGTAGTAGGAGCGTGCTTGTCTGCTGTCGGGAAAAAAGGGTTGGAAATAAATAAAGCGTTCTGCGTGTCGAGCGATAGAAAGGGTTTTTTTTTTCCCCTATTGTACCTCGTCTCGTCCTAGCTAACCCTACATTCACCCAAGAGGCAAGGAGCTTTCCTGCGGCACATTGGCTTTGGTGCAAGCGAAACCATTCTGTCTTGTCTAGCCGGTGGTGTCCGCGTGATACGGGATCAAATATACGGGCTCCCCGCCAGAAACGTATTGGGTTGTGTACTCTAGTTGCCTAGATCTTCTCGTTGCGTCAGCAGTGTCACCGACGATAGAGTAAGAGCAAGAAGGGCATGAAATGGCTCTAGCATTGTCATTAGCAGATGAGAGGACGTCGTTGTACAGTGAGGGAGGGCTGCTATAAACTAAAGTGGCGTGCGTTTTTCTCTATAACCATTAAAGAAGACTGAGCTTAATTAACGCTCCTATATGTTTTAGCTCAAATTTAACAGCAACATTCAATTTTGTGGTCCGGAATATTCAACATAATTTTTGGCACTCTTCATAGTCTCCTTTGTGAAGCAGAAATGCGAATTCGCCTTCGTCAGCGCCCCTTTGCATTAACAGACGTCCGAAACATGCCGCCTATGGTGTTAACTGCTTTATGTGTAAATGTGATGCTAGCTACTCCTCTCTTGAATGTTGCGTCCTACATAACGAGGTCCTAACTTTAGCAGCAGTACGGCCTCTACCACATCGCACGGGGATTGCATATTCCATCTAACCAGTTGAGGCGAGTTTGAACGCGTACTTCATGAATGTATAAAAGAGGCACATCACAGAAACCAGAAATGTATAAAACTTCGATGACGGCGTAGACCCTTTATCCAAAATCCTCCCTTAGAAGCAACCAATATTATTGACTGCGACTTCTGGAACGGGGTACGGCAAGGTAGAAGCACTGGTGATAGGCAACAGTGTAAAGGAAACAGAAATGCACAAATAATTCAGTTTAAGCCAAGTCCTATTAGTGCAGTATATTAAATGACTCAAATTGAAGCTATGGTTTGCGCTACAGCCTAGTGGCTTGTCCGTAGTGCCCTACAGGCCGGAAAGTTTCCTGCCCTAAGTTGCTATATTTCAAGTAACGGATTTGTCTAAAATTTCAGCTTGTGACTTCAGACATTCTTTGGCTGTTTTTTATTACGGTTTACTTCTTCACAAGATTTTCAATCATTCATATATTTATAAACGCTCGAATTGCGATAATTCTCTGCGCTCATGAATCTCGTACATTTCGTATTGCTGCATGTATAACGCAAATAACTTGGTGCACGTAATCAACCTTGCGAAGTAAGAAAGCCATTCGAAGCGAAGTTAAGGACGAAGCTCTGACAAATCCATCTACTACACATCCGTCTCACTCTGGCTGAATCGCTTATGACTAATAATCTAGCTCCAGATTAGTTCCACAAAGTACGGGAAACATATCTGCAAAAACGTTCCACTTAATAAGCATAACCTGCGTGAAACGAATCTCATTGAGCGTCGGCTCTTCCTTCGAACGAGCTTCCTCGCCACTCTAATCTGTATATCTCTTATCTCTAATCTCTTGGTATCGTTCCACATAAGTTGCACTTAGCGGAACATCTTACTCCGAAGCCGATTAGACTAGCTACTTGGGCTTGCTGGTATGGCATCTTCTACTTTGTTGTATCGCCGGCAATACGAGAGGGGCGCGGGAAGGCACATTAGGCAAAGGCAAAGCGCCGTGTACGTGTTTGTGTAATGCGCCTTTGTGTCCCTGGCGTTCTGGCTGCGCCACAACAAAGTAGAAGTTCTTTCTCCGGTTTCGCATATACGTGTCCCAAACCATGCGAAACATATTTCCAAAAAGGTTCCACTTGGTGGAACTTAAGTAGAACGAGATAGAAAGTGTAGTTGTGCGTAGATTCCGTGGACAATGAAGCCAGGGGTCCCTAGAGTAATTTCAGTAGTAAACGATATTTGTGCGGCGACCGGCAACCAGTTCGCGCTTGCCGGTGCGAAGATCTATAATGTTCCTGTATATGGCTCCTGCTCCATTGGGCAGCCATATACAGGGTGACTATGTATGAAGCTCGCTCGCCGTTAGTCGCCCCTTGGTTGCCAATCGCGATCGGTAGAGCATCCTCTGTGAATCGCCGATTTGAATGCGCTTTAGCCGTGCTTGAATGGCGCGCAGAGAACATCTTCAAGCGAGACAATGCATTGTAGATGAGTGAATTTAAGCCATCCTCGGCCACCGCATGTATACCGAAAACATTGCTTTAGCAGCTGGACCACCTTTCCACAATCTTAAGGTTGAAAGTGCACAGTTCTTTTAATAAATAACTACAACCTGCCTCTCAGTAGAAATACTTAGTCGTAGGATCCTTAATCTGGAATTCTATTTCAGATGAGGTTATAACTAATAGATGCTTACCGGATCTAATGAGCGTCCTAATGATTACGCAAGTATATAGTAATGAGTACGGTTTAGTGCCTGTGTACTTTGTCATTTTCTTACATTTTCTCTATCGGCGTATAGCATATCCTCGTAATAATGCGAAAGAAAGCGCATTTTGTTCTATGTACCCGACGCTATATCCGCGTTGGCTGTAGAGTACAACAATGATTTTTGTGTTCGGATCATATATTTTCGGGAAAATAATACAAGAGAGCACCATAAAGCTCAAAAATTGTTCTGCTGATTTTTTTTCTTTTTTTTTTCACTTGTGAGGCCCATAAAGAAACGAATCAACCAGCATAGGCAGTGTCGTCGAATGGTGAGCCGGGATATACCTTCAAATGCGAATGGGAACACCCGTATCTGGCAAGGCGGAGCGAACAGTTACTTTTCGTTCGTGCTCGTACGATAGTTGGCTATCCAAACTCGCACTGCAGCGTTAGCGTCGGCGACAAGCGCAAACGCGTTCCTGCAAACGAACCCCACCGCTTCGGCCACCCGTATCCAGGTGATCCCCGCACAAAAACGGGCTCTACACGTCAGCCGACAGCCGAAAAGGCACGGTGTATTCAGTAAACAACCCGGCGAGCGGAATATTCAATTCACTCGGCTTCAATCTTCAAACGAAGGCTCGTTCGTTCTCTTTGTGGCACGCCTTTCCATCCTCGTTCTTTTCTTTTCGCCTTTTTTTTTTACTCGCGCATTGGCATGAAGATTCGTGCTATCTGCTTCTTTTTGTTACCTTTTTGTTTGTTTGCATTTACGGTTGATTTTTATTTGTTAGCTACCTTGCAAGCTTCTACATCATTGTCGCTCTTGTGAATGCCGAGTTGTTTGGAGAGCTGCCGTTATTATTAACTTTAGTGCTGCTTGGCGATTTCAAGTCCGAGATAAATGCTTCCGAAGGAAGAAAAGAAGAAAGGAAAGAAGGCTGGGAACAAATGAAATGTTTGAAAACAGACACCGTCGTGCGAAGCCTGTTCAATCCGAAATCTTCAATCAACTTTCTATGTATTTCTTTTTCTTTCCTCTTTCTCTTTTTTTTTTGCATTTATTTTGTCTGGTGCGACCTTTTTGATTCACGCCGAATAAGATATGAGAATTTCGCGAGTTGCGAAACAGGCGCGTTTCGCAATTCGTGCAGCTCTACGCCGTCATACTCTCGTCTTAGAAGAAATAAAACGAATACATTTTAAACAGAAAACAGGAAATTCTGGCTGGTACGATTAAATGGGATGTGCAAGAGAAAGATCGTGCGCTGTCCGTTGAATATCACGCGAAACTTGACGTAAACAACTTGGCGAACCAGGCCGCAGATAGCGCACTTAATTGAACATAATAGGAGTCGACGTCGGCACTTAATTTGATGAGTTCCAAGTATTCCGCCCAGCTGAATATGCGATAAAAGGATTGAAATGGAAGCTTCGTAATACTTGACAACGCACGAAGATGGCGACGGGCAAGACGGTACATTACGTAATAAAAAGAAAGGATCTGGGGAGGGGGTGAGGGTACCTTATTTCCATGATATATATATATATATATATATATATATATATATATATATAGTGACCTGCATTTCTTGTCTATCAAAACAAAAAGAAAAAAAAAGGAGCTAGTAGGCTTACAGCTGCTTCCTTTTCCATCAATTACGCAACATGATTGTACTTATTTGTACGTGTCGTTCAATAAAAAATATTGATCGGAACCCATCGACGACGATTGTCAATGTAAGTGAATAGCCGAACGCTTAAAAAAATAGGATTCTCGCTTTACCAAAAAAAAAAATGGTGTGCTTGAATGTGCTTATTTGGTGCACTGATGATATAATTAGGTAGCGCTTGTTATTTCATTGCGTAATTCCGCAGACAACAGCGCCGCTAACGGGCACATCTGTAACGGCAGGGTGTGGGTGGCTAGAAATACGCGATTAGCGTTCGAACACTGTAACGACACACGATACTTCTGAAGTCACGTTTATTAAACATCCGTAGTGGTCATTCTGAGACTTCCGTCGCTTCGGCTACATGTGACATACTGCGGTATCACCCCACTTTGTTGTGCCAGTCGCTTGCCATGGTCGCCCATGAACATGGTGACATGAAACATGGCCGGCATGAAAACGACTGTATGACGCCAACCCCAGGGATGACGAAGAAGTAATGACGTCGATGGAACGATAAAGGCGGTATGACGACAATGCCACGACCATGTCAATGCTGTACAAGCATACATGAGGCCATGCGTTGTACTCGCTTGATAAGCACGACACGCAATGACACAGTTCAAGATGCGATGTGTTACACTGCGAGAGCAAGCCCAGCAAATGCACTGATGTTATTCTCTTCCGCTGTTTCTACCACGACCTCTATACGGGAAATATTAACAGAGCGCGGCGTATACGCCTAACGCCCCCTGAGGAGAACTACGCGAAGCTACCATCCGAAGCTGGTGCGCTTTCGAGCGCACTTAACCGCAGTGCATGGGCTGATACCGGGGTCAGTGCGATCTTGACATGGAAGCCCATTTATTAGCTCCGCCAACAAAATGCCTACATTTGGGGAAACTTTGTGCAGAACAAAGCATCCGATGGCACAAAACTTGGCGTTACAGTTCTTATAATTAAGTCGCAGGTCACTGCATGTTGACCTAGCTTATCCAACATAGCGCTAAGCATCCATTGAGGATACTAACTGAATCTATTATTCAGCAGCGGACCAAGTACCAGGGGAACCTCGGGCAATGGAGAACCACTGATCGGCCAATGTGATCTATTATAGGAGCAATATGATACTAGGGCCCACTTCCCAGCGACATAACAGTGACTTCATCCTTAGACGTCAAGTTCGTTAATTAGTCGCAGAGCGGTTACTATGATGTGAGATTCTCTATCTACCCTGCCAGCCCTGGAATAAAAATTTCACGCGTCTCGCTCAGTAACTTAAGAGGTAGCCATTTTTCTACTGTGCCCCGGCGCTCAGAAACCTCAAGGTGAGAAGCGTAAATTCCCTTCTGCCAATATGTATGTACACTTCCAAACCAAATGATAAAAATACACAACGTGAGCCATTTTATTATTTTCAGGACGGGTTGATGAACAGTGGGAGTGCTTACTTACATATCTTCGTGGCTTTTCAAGTGACGCAAGTGATTTTCTGCTGCTATATACTATATGGACTTTTGTGAGAAGGATGCCCAGGGTGGGATACCTGGCGGAGCAGTAGGAGAGGTGGCCGTGTAATAACATCCTAATGAAACGTCTAATACAAGAGAGAGCGAAAGAGAAAGCATGCAGCCTATAGTGAGCATTTTCAAAAAAGAGGCTAAAGCGGTCAAGAAGTCGTAACCTATGCGAAAGACACTGCATGGGCGTCAGTCGAGAACTACACACGCAAAGACACGTGGAAGGACGGCCAAGGACGCTATTACCAAACAACGGAAGGTACAAAATATGTGCCGTTCCGACTAAAACAAAACACACAACAAACAAGATTGGTACGGCGCCCGCCATGCAGGAAATGCATTACAGAGGCAAGAAAACGCTCGAGGCGGATTCCAGCGTCGCGACGGCAAACCAACACACACATGCACCCCCGCATGCCACCCACATCACACACACGTACAAACACACACAAACACACGTGCACACACGTACGCACACACTCGTATGAACTCTGTCAGGATGTATAGTCACGCAGAGAATAGAAAAGAAAAAGTGTTCCTCAAGCCCTACTTCACACAGCCGCTGCATACATATACTGCAAAGATGGGCCGCTTCATTCTTCGCACGAATTGGGTGTCCGCTGCGCTGTCCGAAACACTGGCGGCGGTAAATGCGCAAGGGGTAGGCAATAATGTGGCGACTCTATCCTTAAGACTTACTTTTTTGTCTTGTGATACAGAGAGACCTCGAAGTACGCGACAGGCATTTAGATGCTAAACGGATCCCTTCAGGGAAGCGCAGAGTAAACATACCTCCTGCTCTTTATAGAAAAGGAAATGCCGGCGGTATTCCAATGCTATCACTTAATGTCAAAGGTGACTTTCGATTCCAGCACCTTTTGTGGTTGCATTGGTATCAAGTGAAGCCGCGCGATATTACGCGCCGTGACCGCACCATGATGAAGCCACGAAGGAAGCTCTTTTCTTTACCTTGTCTTTTTGCTGCGAATAGTTACGAATGCCGCGTTGCCCGGTTATTTGCAACGTGGTCATCGCAATACCAGCATCGCGTTGAAGAAACATCGCAGATCCTGCGCATTTCGCGAATATATGGCAATGCGTCCTGCCACTCGAAACTTGTGATGCACGCTTTTTAACGCTTCGGACTCAAAGCATGTTGGTTCGCGCACAAAAAAAAGCACGAAATAATGCGTCATCCCATAAGCACCTGCACCGCCTGTGGCCCGCGCTGCACCCGTCGCCCGGCTGCCCGTGGTGCGAGCACAAACGGGCTGATATGGCCCATATACTTTGGGAATGTATATTCCCAAAGTATATTCGCCTCGCTGAGAGATGGCAAGCCGCCCTCCTCAGCGAGGCACCCGAGGACCAGGAGTGGGCCGTCCTATCCCCATAAGCACCATTTACGTCAGGCGAGAGCTATCATAATTTGGACAGGGCAACGACAAATCTTACCAGTGCCTTATTACGTGCCTTTTGCGCCGAAGGGGAGATGTTTTCTGTGTCCTGGAAATATCATTGTTGATGTGCGGTGTTAGCGAACGATTCCGTTCTGACATAAAACCATAAGCAAAATATTTACAATGGACTACCCGGTATCATTCTTTTACTGATGCCCATAATTTTATTTCGTAAGTGAGCATCAATAACGAAAAAAAAATTGTGCGGAAACAATTGACGATGATTGTAGATATAAGCGAACAGAACTAACTAACTAACTAACTAACTAACTAACTAACTAACTAACTAACTAACTAACTAACTAACTAACTAACTAACTAAATACCGTATTCTTTGCTGTGACCAACTGTTGACCAACCACGACAACGGCCGAAAGAGCCAAAGAGAGCTGTTCCCTTTAAAAGTGCGCTCGAGGAACCCTAGGTAAGGGACGCTACAGCCAGCATTTCAATTACGGCCCTTTAAATAGCTTTGGCGATGGTCCGGCAAGCACAGATTGTACAGAAGGCAATGATATTTTACTATCGCTGCTTAAGATTCCCTAAGCGGCCATCACAAACAGACTGACGAATATACTTTCTAAGCGCCCGATTTTATAAAGCCCGACAGTGATGTGAGCCCCCCAGTGATATGTGCAAGTACAAAACGTAACGCCATCTCGAGTACAACGCACTGCACATCAGTGAAGTACGGACGAGAATACACCAGCGTACACGGCCAGCGCTGATCCACGCTATAGAGCATTTTACTGTTAAGCTAATCCGGAAGCTCGTAAAGCATATGGTAAAAAACAATGGCTAGGCTCAAGGTCGCCTCAAGACCTCCGAAGCGGTACGTTGCTCCAAACCGGAGATCTTAGAGGCCAGTCTCCTATGTTTATGAGTCTCGTCTCGACCGCTAGATTACCCCGTGAAGCCACGGCAGTCGAGCGGAAGGGCATTCAAGCCACGTGTATTGTTTCGCCTAGTTGATTTTACTGATTAATTTTGGAATTTATTAGATCAAAATTTGGCTAAGTTACCACAGTATTTTTTTTTCCGATAGATACACGATATACGCGGCTCAAGGTGTGCAATAAGCCCTGTCTAGCTTTTCTTTTAAATGCGAAGCATTTCTTGGCGAACGTTTGCCAATTGGAGAGTATCTATCTATCTAGCGGCCTACGTCTTGGTGCTCTCATGGTCGTTTCTTTAACTTGTATGTACCAAAATTGGCATAATATGACAAGAGTGTATGACGAACATAATTGATAGGTCATGACATTCGTGTCATGAAGGTCATGAACCGCCGCCTACGTCTTGGCGCTCTCACGGTCGTTTCGTTAACTTGTATGCACAAAAATTGGCATAGTGTGACAAGAGTGTATGACGAACATAAGTGATAGGTAATGACATGAATGTCATGACATGCGTGTCATGAAGGTCATGGAACAGCCGCCTACAGTCTTGGTGCTCTCACGGTCGTTTCGTTAACTGGTAGACAGACTTCCGATCCTCGGCTTACACTTACAAAAGGACGGGGGTGGAGGATACGCCTTACACAAGCTACAACACACAACCACGCAGATCTTGCACATGATTCAACGAATTACGAGCAGGAAGAGGGGACTCCAGGAACAGGACCTTATCCGACTTGTGTAGGCTCTGATTGTGAGCCGCATTGCGTACTCGGCACCATATTTAAATTTCAGTAACGCGGAAGTGGAGGTACTCTACCGGCTGATACGCAAGGCGTATAATCAAGCGCTCGGACTCCCACCCGGAACGGCTACTTTTCGCCTCGAGGAGACAGGGGTGTACAACAACGCACGGTAAATCATAGAGGCCCACCTGGTAAGCCAGAAGGAAAGACTACTACGCACAATAGCGGGACGCTGCGTCTTGGAGCGTCTTGGATATTCCGTACGGCAGACCAGCGCACTGACCATAATCCCAACACGAATACAAGAAACTATGAACGTCTCACCGACTCCCAGGAACATGCACCCAAACTTCCACATCGGACGGAGACAAGCCCGAGCGCAGGCGCTCGCGAGAAAGGTATGGAAACCACCCCAATGTCTTGTACGTAGACGCGGCCAGCACCGCAAGAAGCACCGCATTCTTCACTAGCGTAGTCGACAATAACGGGACCGAAATAAATGCGTCGTCGGTTTTCAGAGTGAGCGCTGCGGAGGCAGAGGAACTAGCGATAGCGTTAGCCATCAAGACGAGACCGCACTGGGATTGCGTCATAGTTCTGACAGACTCTCAGACGCCATGCAGAAATTATTCCAGGGCCAAAATTTCCAGGGCCGCACATCGCATTCTCAATGGAGCGCACCAGCTGTCACCATACATACAAATCGTGTGGACTCCGGGGCATGAGTCCTTACGCCCGAGCGCATGCACACCGGGAGCCGCGAGATGACCGCGCCGAACAGTTCCAACCAGAGCCCATACCATTAACCTACACGCACATCCTACAACACTATCGCCTTTCACGAAACACTACCACCACCGCATAATGCTCTGACGCGAGAGGCAGCCGTAATATGGCGAAAACTCCAAATAAACACATATCCACATTTGAGTCTTTACCACGCCATACACCCTGCGCTGTATTCGTATAAATGTCCACACTGCAATCAATGTGCAACGCTTTACCACATGCTATGGGCTTGCGCACACACACCACAGCTCACACCCATAACAAACCCCACCACACGGCAATGGGAGGCAGCGCTGTCCAGCTCCTGACTCGACGGACCAGCTCAACCTGATCAACCGAGCGAGAAGGGCAGCTAAGGCCGCTGGACTCCTGGACTGAAGGCGACCACCCACTGCAGAACGGGGGCTATACTATGCCTCAGTGCCTAGATTAAAGTTTATTCTCTCTCTCTCTCTCTTTATGCACAAAAATTGGCATAGTATGGCAAGAGTGTATGACGAACATAAATGATAGGTCATGACATGAATATCATGACATGTGTGTCATATTTGCCATGAAACAGCTGCCTACGTCTTGATGCTCTCCTGGTCATTTCGTTCACTTGGTAGGCTCCCCGCACACTGCTTCGCATAACATCGATTCCCACAGGGCGTGGGATCTGCCGGCTTTCCTGTTATGCTTTTGTAAGATAGTAAATTGGCATTGTAGTTCGATGAGCTTGACACTTGGGCAAAATGTTCTCCTAAAATGCGCGCCTGATCATATAGGTTCGTTTGAATACCGGGAGGAGTTTGTAGGCTGTGTAATTGCCGTTCATTTTCCGCAGACCTTCCCAGACATTTATTTACTCTGCTCGTTTTTAAACTGCTCAGAATAACCAAAGGTTGACTCGCTCCTCAGATTGCTGTGGAGTTAACGAAGGGTCGATCTGCCCGAGAAAGCCAGAACACCGCACCCACTCGTGAGATTCGCTATACGCCATGCATTGTGGGAAATCGTATGACTGCGTACGCACGGCTGTGATTGGTGGGTTGGTTGCGGTGCCTCTTTCGGGAAGATGTGGGCAAATGGAAGCTACCGGGGTCGTCTCGCTTACAGTCGCATCTTTTTCCCATGCAATCCGTTGCTGATCAAATGCGCATAATTCATGGCAGGGGCGGCTCCTCTCCCACGCTGATTGCGAGTATAACAAAAGAGGGCCATGCACTGAAGCGAGAGCGCGTCGTCACGGAAGCATGAAGTAAAGCGGCTGCAGCCTCAATACGCGGCTTCGTTTGTTTGCATTCGCTTCTGCCACGCCGCTCGGCTTCTTCTCATCTCGGTACATTCGGCATTCTGATTCTTCACTTTGCTAATTTTCCTAACACATCGCTGGGTCTCCTCAACTTCGAAACTCTCGTTCCTCCCTGCTTTCTGATTTTCTCTTTCTCCCTCTCTATGTGGCCATCCCATTATTTTACTTTCGGGAGAGAGCGCCCTCTTCACGCCTTCGTGATTTCCAGTGCGACCTCAAGATTTAAATTTTTGTTTTCTCGAGAGAGGAACAAAAGCGTGGCGGAGCGGGCGTCTGCCGAATGCCATGGTTCGGGAGTCAGCGAGACGCTTTTTGGGGTTTCGCACTTCGAGATGCAAAGGCGGGCCATTTATAGTGGTGGCACCTGTCACTTAGTTCAACCTCTCTCTTTGCACTTTCAGTTGGTCGCGAGTAGTTCCTTTTTTTAAATTTATGATTCTACTTCTTCTTTGCCTTCTTATTCCACCTTTTCTCAAACCCGGTACGCTCACATGCCACTCTGCCCGACTGAGTGAGAACCCGTCTGCTCCCCTACACTTTTTTTTTTTTTTCGTCTGCTGGCTTCGGTAGCAGACGACTTGAGAACAGACCACGCAAATTGCATAGCAGACGAAGTCGTAGGGTAAGGAACAGACGACCCGCAAAGCCTTGTGTTGAGAAGACAAGGGACACTTTTTTTTCTTGGATGCTATCTTTTCTTCCAACGCGCCCCTTAGACGAAAACGCATATTTGAAGCCCGCATTCTTGCGCGAGCTGCGGGAAAACCTTAAGAAACAAGGACATCGCGCGCTGAAGAGGAGGTCCCAGTTCGCCCTCTCCGGCATCCCCACCCCTATATTTCTTTTTTTTTTCACCCCTTCTAGTTTCAGCGTTCCCCACGAAAAAAAAGAGACAGTACCCTCGTCTCTTGGACGCAGCGTGCCTCTAACATCAAACATCTCGGTGAAAACAGCTCGTTGCGACGGTTTCACGCCGCTGTACCCCCTAATATTTCGGGAGCTCCAATTGCCTCGTCGGGGAAATTGAGGCGCCGGCGGGAGCCATCATGCGTTTTATTTATCGGCGTCTTTAAACCCTGCCACTCGTGCGGGATTTTACTTCTCGTTTCTGCGTCTTTAATCCCCATTTTTCTCGCTAATTTTTCTTTTCCACGCTACAGTGGTTTGGCGTAGTTCTGTTGCTGAATTGGAAGTGTCGATAACCAGTTCACGGCGACTACATTCCACGGGAAGGGAAATTAAAAAAAAAAAGCTCGTTTTCTGAAGTTTAGGACCCGCAGCGGTGGCTATGGCTGGCTCAGTGGCTATGACGTTCGGTTTCCTAGCACGAGGTTGAAGGATCGATTCCCGGGCCTGATCGGGGCAGCTGTATGATCTGATACCGAGGGCAGTATATCGGCAATGTTCGGATCCATACCGCAAAAGAAACCGTGTAAAGATTCCTTAACAGGGTGTTAATGTAAAATCTTACTGCCTCGGTGTCCGTCCTTTATCAAAAGAAACGAGCATTCATGTCGTTGATTCGTGCCTTGCCCCGGAAATTATTGACTCATAAACTTGCCATCATTAGGAGCACAATGGGCAGTGGACGGCTGTGCTGCTGCCTTGATGCCCGTCTGGACAACAAACTGCTGTCAGTAGTAGTTCTTCAGGGCCATCGAAAACAACTGTAAATCTAATTTATGACTGATTGATTGATCGATCGATAGATAGATTGGGTTTGACGTCCAGAAAACAACGCCGAGGCTATGAGATGCTCAGTTTCTTAAATAGACACTAAAGAGGAAAATGATTTCTTCTGTATCAGTAAATTACCCTTCTATAATAACAAAAAACATCATTCTTACCATGACAAGGCGCTTCGTAAGCAAGCAAGAGTGCAATAAGGAAATACAGGTGGGGACACCTGTTTGAAGTTAGCGCACCAGTGCACTGTGACGTCATCGATTTAAACAACATCTTCTAGGGCATAGTTAATTATTTAGCGGTAAATATAGACACGAACTGCGTTCTAAAGAAGCCAAAGATTCACCATGGTGGGTTTCAGGATCTCTTGCTGAACCAACGCAGCCTAAATAAGAAAAGAATACTTTGACCTATGTGGCGTCACAGCGGCGTACGGGCGTTGGCGGATTTAGCGCGAAATTCAAAAACTGAAACTTTGACCTATCACCTTTTCTTCAAATAATCAACCTATTATTCAGAAGTTAAGTAGAACAGAGTTTTTCAAAGGAACGCTTTATCCGTCTAAACTGATTTAGTGTTTTGCTTTAGAGTCCCTTTAAAGACCACACGTATAGACCAGCCTTCGAGTATAGGTAGACCCACTCGTCGCGCGCTCCGCCTTTTTCCTCTGTCTGCCTCGTCTCTCATTCACTTCATTCACTTCCACTTCTCTCTTTTCTCAGCATTAACGCCGAGTAGGTAGCCAAAGCATAGCAGCTAAGGGCAACCTCTGTGTCTTTCTTGTCAATAAACTTTCTCTTTTTATACTTATCTTCAAAGAGACAAAGTTTAACGATAAGGAGTGCAGAGAAGTCGGCCTGAGGTACATTCTCGATGCCAGCTGTCGCGAAAAAAAAAAAACGAAAAACAAACACAGCAATAAAACTGGCGTTTGTCGACAGCTAAGAGAACAAGCAGCGGGATTGGAAACTGGGGGGTGTTGGCACGTTTTCACTGAGAGGATTTCTTTTTTTTTTTGTTGTTCTTTTTTTCTGAGGTTGAGATAACGCAGTTATTTCTTTCAGCCGCTTATTCTTCCGAGGAACCTTTCCGGCCAAGGGAATGGAAGCAAGGGGGGGGGGGGAGGGGTAGAACAGGGGCTGGCGGGTGTCAAGCTGACGACAAATGACTGGCGAAACCATCCTCGCAGAACGTGTACGTGCGCACTAACTGCGTCGTGTTTCTGTCGTGTCCAGCCAGCACTTCGCACCCTGCTAATTTCTTTAAATTGTCTCTTTTCCGACTTGAGTTTTAGGGAAAGCTTCGCATTGGCATTTTTGTCTTTCTGGGAATGTTACAAACGAAGACAGCGCAAAAGAAAGCTCCTAGTGCCCGAGATAAGAGCGGTAACAATTAGTGGGCGTGTGTGCTTTTTTTTTTGTTGTTGTTGTTGTTGTACCGGATTGGTCGTTGAAATCAGCGTCACTATTATTGTAGCAGTAGGTGTGTGTGTGTGTCCTGCTGCGTAGGACAGACGCTTTTGCACGCCAATGCGCCACGTTGAAGTAGAATAAGCAGAATTTCATGCATGGCCGATTATATACTCTAGATCCAATCTTAAGCCTTCGACCCGACACTTTTGTGTACGCTATGGCTGGGCATCGCGTTTACCAATGCCTACGCGTTCCGCATAAGGATGGCCGACAGCGAAGCCTGTGACCACTGCGGTGACGGGGAAACCGATTGTCACGTTCTGTGCCAGTGCCCGCAGCGCAGTGTGAAGAGACAATCGTTTTCCATCGTGCTCTACCCGTTGGACGACCGGTCTCTGTCGGAAGAATGGAATTCTGCAACATCGACGGGGTTTAAGATCGCATCCGAAGGCCGTGCGAGCGCTACTGCGTTTCTCTCTCGGTCTGTCCTCTTTCCAACTCCCTATTTCCCCAACCCCGTTTCAGGGTAGCAAACCGAAAACTCGCATCTGGTCAACATCCCTGACTTTCTTCAATCTCTTTATCTATGTTGGGTAAGGCGTAAAATGAAACCAACGGTGCTGCCGCCAGCTACCCATATTGCCTGAAGCCCGTGCACTTTAAACGCGTTGGTATGGGAACAAAAAACAGGAACGAAGAAAAAAGAGTCATCAGTTATTTCCGTATTGTTTTTCTTATTTCGTTCTCCTCTTCTTTGTTTCTGATTTCTTCTTTCTCGTCCCTGGAAAACGGGCTCGGAAATTCGCTTGAAAGATAAATACAGCGGACGACTGCTGGGTAGGGAAACAAATTTCCCCCTGTTCTCCCTTTTTTTCTCTTTGTGAAACAAGAGCAGATAAATAACGTAGGATTAGGAAAGATAAACGCGACGGTGTGTCGCGGCATAGCGGGTCGACAGTAGCGAAAATTGGGAGAATGACACGTCGGTTAAATCTTCCGCATCTTTCCAGCCAATGCTCGCAAGCAGAATTAAGAGCCCACGGGAAATGCTCTTTAAATGAAAGCTGGTGAGGTTTGACCGCTGGTACACCTAGCATGTTACTTAAGATGAAATGTTTATGATTTAGATGAAAACGATTATAAATGTTATAATGCAGACAGGTCGCACGACACACAAATAGCGTCACCAACGCAAGGTAGTAAGGACGTTCTCGTTTCAGTTAAGTTTCGTGTGCTTTGGCGCGATTTTTGTTTCCTTTAGAGTAATTATTCCACTGACGACTTTTCTGTGTCTGTGACTAATTTATGGCAATTATGCATGATAGGCGTTTAATCAAAGGTCACGTTGACTCCACATTACGCATTTTTACGTACAGCAGGTGTCCCAACGGAAGTGGACCAAGTTACCAAGGAAAACAACTTTTCCTGCACGGATGAAACAAGTGCGACGTTGTTAGCAAACTCCTGCGGAAGCCACCACTATTAATGTGTACACAATAATGGAGTCACCATTTCTGATCAGTAAACAATCGTCTAAATCAATCACTTTAAAGGCGCATGATCATTGCAACTTTGTAAAGCACATTTGGAAACATAATTCTCAGTAGTTTGGAACGTGCACCATTGGACGTCCGCGTAGATTTTCATTTCTTTTTTCTTCTTTGTTTTGTGCTCGAAAGAAAACTTCTCTAGAGTGCAAACAGCGGACCACAGCGGCTCCTTAATGATTTTGCGCGCGCATCGTGCAATAATAGGGAGTTTTAGTGTAGCGGAAAACATCAAACGCAAGGATTTAGCGTTAGCGTTAGCGTTGCGTGCTGCAAACTGCGCATGCGCAGAACGTAAACGTAGCCAGAACTCTCATGTACGTACGCTATTTCCGCAATATAACGTTCAACGCTAACGCACGCAAGGGATTCCGTACGTAGGGCAAGATGGCGGCGCCTGTTGAAGCGAGAGCCGTCCACTTCAGATCTATCGAGTCGTCGGCCTGCACTGTTCGACTCATTCGTTCCCCACTAATGCTCGTATTTGCTTTAGATTTGTGTGATGATGCTTCGACAGCGGCGTACAGGTGACAAATGGGCGTTGTTTTCGATATACGTTCTCGATTAGCGGCGGAGTATAGGCTTAACGAGAGGGTTTGCTCATGTTTGCTGTATCCGCCTCGAGATGGCGCCCAAGTGTATTTGCGTTAGCGTTTTGCTCCTTTCCGCTATTCTAAAACACTACCTTGTACCGCACAGTGCAGCTTTTCTTTGCGTTAGCGTTGCGTCGCGCGCTAGCGCTAACGTAAGCGTTTTCCGCTATACTAAAGCTCCCTATTAACCACCACAAGTGTGACCACATCTGACCTTTACGCCACAGAGCATAAAAACCACGCTTGGAAAACAATCCATGACACTATGTAAATTTTTCTATGTGAAAAAAAAAATATAATTTTCGATATATTTTTTTCTATAAAAATAAATTCTATGAAAAGCACTCAAACTATCCTGCAAGCAGAAGGTGACGACCATGCTCGTAATCTGAACACACCTGCATTTCTTACGCAGCTTCCAAAACCCACGAAGATACGAACAATGCGAAAAACAAGGAAGAGGCAGCAGTCCGAGGCACCACGCGAAAAGAAATCATACGCCGTGCATCAGGACGCCATCGCATCGTTTACGGCATCACTAATGAACCACAAAGCCGTACACGCTCCACGTTGAAAGCTAAACGAGCGTAAGTAAGCGACGCTTGCACTCAGGCATCCGAATCTAAGCGGCTGATTTTCTTCCTTCCTCCGCTTCCTCCGAGTGACGTTATTCGAATGAAAGCCTCGGTAGAAACAAAACAAAAAAAATCAGTTATCTCCAAAATTAGAAGGCAAAACACAAAAGAACCGGAACGTGATGAACGGAGTGATGCAGATCAGGAACGGACGTCGCTCAAGCCGAGATTTCCGCTTTGGAGCTCGCAACGCCGCAAGGCGGGAAGCAGCGTGTGGTGAAAGCCCGCTTCGCTGACACGCGTACATTAATTCAGGGACCGGAAGCGACTCCAAATTCAAGAAGAAAACGTGCGACGTAAAAAGACAGGCAGTCATCGCGAAAGTGCTGATAACTGTACACCAGGGGGTGGAGGGTACAACTTCTGCCGTAATCTAAAAGAGAGAGAGAGAGAAAAGAGCGGGACGAGAAATGGCCGCCGTCATCACCATTATAATCTCGTTCGCGGGAGCCGAGCAATTCTCAAAAACTGCTGCCACCAATAAAACAACAGCACCGCGGTCTGTCCCTGCTGCGTCTCGCAGAGGCAAAGACGAGGGAACGACGATCGAAATGATGACCGCACGAGAAGAGAGGCGCCAGGAGTTTCTGATAGTTGTCGACGGGATGGGAGCTACACGCGAGCGCGCTGCAAACAGTGTGACGGCAAAGCATAGAGGCATCGCCGCCGTTTGGGATGGCGGCTACAATGGGAGGCGAGAGAATACAGTTGAAGTATTCCTTTATACAACGGGTGCGAAGTAGTTGTGATAGCTAGCACTCTATTAGGGGTAGTTTGAGTCGCGCTGTTTCGTGAAGTATCAGAGACAGCAAAGCATTTGCTGCGCTCTGGTGTTGTCGTCGTCGTCGTCGTCGTAGTAGTAGTAGTAGTAGTAGTAGTAGTAGTAGTAGTAGTAGTAGTAGTAGTGGTAGTAGTGGTGGTGGTGGATGTGGTAGTATAGTAGTAGTAGTAGTAGTAGTAGTCGTTAGTTGTAGTAATCATTGTAGTAGAAGTAGAGGTTAGTTGTTGTAATACTAGGAAGGAAGGAAAGAGTGGAGAAGGAAAGGAGAAATTTATTGGCATCTTTGGTGAGGTTAAGCCATCAACAGGCGTGGGATGAAAAAAAAAAAAGGAAGCAAGCGTTCAACAAAAAGAAAGCCCGCACACACACAGTAACACCTACATGTGCGTAAAATGCCCTACCACAAAAGCTATTTGTCGAGACCATGTCGTCGTGGTTGTCGTCGTGGTTGTCGTCGTTGACCTGAACATTCATTGCACATGCACCCACAGTGGGATGTCTGGTCAAGAATCGGGTGTTTGCCAAAAGGGCACGGTAACGAATTGAGTTTATCACAGGACGCCGTCAGGTATCGATAAAAATTACAGATTGTGGGAAAAATAAAAATAAAGAAAAATCGCCAGTTTCGCCCGAAGGGCGAAGCATTGACGGCCGTAGCAAGGTTTAACGTTGCTCTTGAACTCCTCAAACGGCGTGCTCATTAAACGCGGGTACCACATGCAGGTGAGACGCCGAAGGCAAGGGAACTCCCGGTGTGCAGAAGGAACAGCGCCCTGCCAGCTACCAGGCGTCTCACAATGCTGGCATGGGGAGCGCCACCAATGACATTGCAGGCGTCGCACCTCGATGACGCACTAGATAAGACCGACGGGAAACCGACGGCGTTAGCCAGCGCCCAGTGAAATATTAGATAACGTTGACATGCCGCTTACTGCTCAGACCTGAGCATACACACAGTAGCTCAGCAGGCATACAAGTGTGCACGCTCTCAACGTGGTTCCGCACAACGCGCAGAATGCCACCGTGGAGCCGCCACCGAGGCGATTGAGCGTAGCGTTGACAGTGCGGCCACTTCACTTCGCCGTTTTTGCAGCCAAACACCCACTCCGTGTCTCTGGTGGCGATGATGATTTATTGGCTTTCCTTTTAAAACGGGGCGAGGACAAATAGTCACCTAGCCTCTTGAGTTGCTCAGGTATGCTATCAATGCTTTTCCTTCTAGCATTCGTGTATACATGGCTTTAAACTTCTTCATTTACCTTGTACCGCTGCCTATGCCTGTAATAGATCCGGTCGTATCAATCTCTTCCATGATGACGACGGCAGCAAGAGCATCAACGGAGCAAATGCGCCTTCAGAGTCCTTATGGTAACAATTGCAAGAAAACAAAATATATAGCATAGTAATGAACTGATTTTAGTAACACAGTCTTGGGTTACGGAGGAAGCATGTCAGCAATTGGGCCCAGGAACCGATGCGTGTGTGCTATGTCCGCGTTGAAACATGACATTGGCTGAACTTCGTTTACTGCGTGTCGGTTCCTTGTTCTACGGTACGTCGTCACCCGTACCAAAACCATTGTCTCGTGATGATATGTGGCTACACTACTCACGTTTGTAGTCTAACTGAAAGGTCGTCAGATGAAATGAAAGTCAAATAAAGTTAAATATGCCGCATCGGGTGGCATGGCCGACTGTACCGTGCGGGATCGGAGTTCCAGGGTGCAGGCATTGTTGAGACCCCAGAAGCTCGACCATTTGAAAGGAGGTTTATTGGGCGTAGTCCGTGGAATGAAAAAAAAGAAAAAAAAAAGTCTGCAGTGAGGAGCACTGGTTCACGTCGCGCACTGTTTTGTACACTGCGTTGGTGATCCCGTTTGCTTCTGGGCTGTCATCCTTTTCATTATTTTATATGTTTGTTTTCAATGAAACTGTACATACACTCAGAACTTGTGGTCGAAGCTAGGCAGGCAGTGATTGTTTGCAACAAGGTGGTAAACTGGCTGAGTTAAATGGTCTGGATTCATGGTTCTGTAATGTAGTGATTGCGTCGAGAGGATATCGAGGTCGATATGGGGAGCGAAAGAAAACCCTTGAAAATCAAGGTAAGGCAGCGAACATAAACAAAAGGGGCAAGTGTGAGAGTGTGCCCCGCAAAGACCGTCTAAGTGAAGAGCGAGAAAGCGCATCCCACAGTAAAATTACGTAAGGCAAGACAAAAATAGTAGGGCTCTTCCGATTCGACTTACGACTCCAAAGTGTTACGCAACCCTTAAGAAGGCCCTCCCTTCGATTTGTCTTTGTGCGGAACAAGCGACGCCACTGGGTGTCCAATGACGAGAATTCCTATATACAGTTAGGGTCGCTGGTTGGTGGCTGCTGGAGTAACCAAAACCTCCCTCGTCGGAAGATCCGTGGTCCGAACCAGCCGAGAAGCTTGCGCCCAGAAGTGCTGAGCGCACACAGCAACACCCGTCTCGGCGAAAGATGTAGTAAATCTCGGTGTTTCTGAATATCCTTGACGGCCACGGCTGAGTCCTGCAACGCACGTCTGTCACACTGCCGCCTAACGTGGGAGGCTCGAACTCCGAAGCCGTGAGCTTAAGAACCACATGCCTTGCCAATGACCTAGCAGAAAAGGGTTAGCAATTTCGCTTGCGCGTCAAAAGCACCTACTAAGTGAAGAAAGAGCAAGTTTTCTGCCAAGAATAATAGGTACCGTGAGCCCCAAAGGGCAGTGATGGGAATTCCACTCCATAGCATCCCGAAAAAGCAGTCATAAAAGAGGAGGAACGCGAGATAAGAGACGAGACAGCTAGAAACTGGAAACTGGCGAAGACCCTTTAACAGCACCCGCCGTCGCGCCATTTCGTATGTTGTCTCTGTTGCGTCTTGGCCCAGGGCCATCGCTGGCAGAAGGTCCACGTGTTCAGCTATAGCCACGGCGGACTGAGTGTCCTACGCTTTCGCTTTACAGCACAGACTCGCCGCGGACAAGGGTGCACACTACGCTGAAAGAAAAAGGCATGTGGTAATCTATTGCAGCGAAGCGTGGAGAGTGCGGATTGACGTTGTTTGCGACAGGAGGGCTGGGTGGGTGGAGAAGGAAGAAGAGGGTGTCGTGAAGAACGTGCTGGCGAAAGGCCGAGCTGATTCAAAATCGATGCTGTCGGGGTTCTTCTTTGTTCCTTCCTGCCACGCGCGCTTTTGCCGATAAGGCCTGTAACGCCCCGCGAGAGAGCAGTGAAGGTTTTCCGCGCCTGGTGTCGTTGTCCGCGCGTATATATAGTATAAAGGGTAGAGACTTGGGGCCGCGTAAGTGGTTGTAACGATATATTGGTAATGTCGCGGCACTTCGGTGGACCCGTCCGTGAGGAAGAGCAAGATAGAAGAGGCCCGGCGGTTGGACATGCGCTTTAACGGCAGTCTTCTCCCCCCCGCCTCCCTTTTTTGTCCGGCGTGTAACCATCCCCCCCCCCCCCCCCCCCCCCCCGTATGGCCTGGCTCGGGAAGCGCGCTGTCGACAGATGTCCCGCAGCAGTTCCAATTTCTTTGCGTCCTTTTTTGGCCAGGCGATGGACGAGAATGGCACAACAGCGTCCGGTGTGTCGGCAGTCCAACGCCGCGACAAATGCCACCAGATGCAACGGTGACTGGGCGTGTGTGTGGACACATCTATTGACGGAACCGTCGTTAGAGGAAGGCGGGGGAAAACGAGAAGTTGCAGTAGGGACCCATCTGAGGTCCTTTATGACCACCATTTGTGGCACGATAGAGCATCGGGAGGAGATGTGATTGAGAAGAACGTGTTGCTTCGCAAGTTGGTCAAACATCGTCAAGTATGGAACCAAGGCGCCTACAGAAAGAATTCCGGATCAGTAAAGTAATATTGGCAAGAGAGGGTCCAAGTTTGTTTGCTATACTGGACGCGTGTGCTTTGAGCTTGGTTTCATATATATTGGATGCAGTAATACGACCACTTTGAGCCAAACGTTGCCTATTGACACCGCGGTTTGCCGTTGACATTCAGCTCCCTGAGGAAAGATTTTTGTTGGTACCTTGTGACAGTTAGGTTAGTTGGGTTAGGTTAGGTGGGGTTACTTAGGTGAGACGGCCACTTTCTGTCCTCGATGAAGGGAACGCATGCGCTACGCGCAAATGCATTTGTCGATTTCATCGTCGTTATTGCAAAACGGATGAGGGCGATGGTGGCATCACGCTTCCGCGACTAAAGAAAAATAAAGCGAATACTGGTGTGAGAAACCGGTTCATGCCCATTAGCTAATGGGATGAAAAACAATGGCGTTCCTCTAGGAGAAAACGCGCAGTAATAACTCCCTACGGCAGGGTAATTATTCTAAGAGCAAGGCCCTTCCAACCCTGAAATGCGTCCTTGCGTTCGATGGTCATTACGTATACGTTACACTTGCGACACATCGGCGTTTCGACATTTTCGGCGCATCAACCTATTCTGAGCGTCCTGTCATCGGGGTTAATTTTTTGATGGTGTCTTTTTCTTTCAACGTTTTCCTCGCATGCCAAGAAAATGTACAGCAGTAGCAATGCGTTCGCAAAGTGGCATAAACGGTCAAATAATCAATAACCCACTACTCGTATACAAAATTGCACAGAAAATGTCAACGGACAAAAAACCTCGCGCAATCATGGACCAAGCACTGTTGCGCCATTAAATTTAGCTATCGTATCGAAAAAGCGCGACATAGATGCTCGAACTTTGTCAATAGCGTCATAATGACAAAGTATCGATCATTGGAACAGCAACGATTCATAACAAAGCTCGGTGGATTTCGAAAACGACAACGATTTAGTGCCAAAGTCATAGGCGATAGTTTTGGAGCTACGCACAAAAACGTTGGCACCGTGATAGTCTCTGATGACATCATCATCATAATCATAATCATCATCATCGTTATCACCCATTTACTGCATTGCAATGAGTATAGCCTACGCTTGATTTATTAGTGGTGTGAAGGACTTCAAGAAAGTCATGCGGAAACCATCCATGATGATTCTCAATGTAAGGAAACAGCCAGAACGAGCAAACGAAAGAGAGAGAGTGAGCAAACGAATATTTTCCTTGCCAATCTCAACCACCGACCATCTATCCACCAACCAACCACTGACCTCCGATCAAACACTAAAACGGCAGAAAGAGCCGAAGAAAGCCATTTGGTTTAAAAAAGTCGCAGGTTCACTCGAAAGGCGAAGCATCACTTGCGATAGCAAATTAGTAGAGAGCTATACGCAGTAAGGATAGTAGTTTTATCGGCTGTACAAACTTGGACACATGCGCTTACTAACTGAATTAATAAGCGTGGTGACAGCGCGCACAAGCAGAGATGAATAGATCACACTCGATGACCGCACACAACCGCTGTCAAAACGCTGGCGTGAGCAAGCGCGCCAGCAACAGCGAGCAAAAGTTCGTGCGGTCCATCGCTTCAACGGAAACTGAGCGGTGAAAGCACAGCGCATACAACGGTAGGAGCCGTGTTGCAGGTCGCTTTCAAGATACGGTGCGCGACCACACGCAGCAGCTCAAAGTACAAGTACACAGTGGCTCACAGAGCCGAAGCCGCACCCCGTCCCTTCCGCGCTGCCTTCCCGCTTTCCTCATTTCGCGTGGGTGATTGAGTCGCGAGTTCCCCTTGCGCCCGGTCGCAAGATACGTATTTGGTGCCCCAGCACAACGTCGCCCCTTCCCCCTTCCCATCCCCCATGGCCTTTCGCGCAACGGAAGACATCGCGTTTGCTCTCCGCCGTGCGTTCGCTCTGCGTGAAAGCGCACGTCCCTCGCGCGCTTTCACTCGTACATACAGCATACAGCCCGCGGTGACGATGTTATCGCCCTTGGACTCTATGCGGAACCTCACGGCGACGGTGACGACGACGGCGACGCCGACGGAATAAATCCGCTTGGAGTGTCCATATAATTGCTATTGGAATAAAAGTGAATTATCTTAAATTGATACCCTCGTTCTTCTTCCGTAGCAATGACGTTTACCGACCGAGGTGAATCGTCCGGGATGCATGTAGCTTCAACATTTACTGCTTTTAATGAGTAACATATTCCTTAAATTATTACTTTGAGTATTTTAGGAACTGAGACAATTATATAATTTCGCTCATGAGAAAATTATCAATATGAATGAAGAATTTTGATGAATGATAACTCTAAAACATACGATAACGGAAGTGTTGGACGCTTTACACACTTTAACAGGTAATCCTTTACCGATGCGGTGCCTGAAGCAGGCTGGGCCTATGCTGGCTCTGCGTCTTCTTTCAGTTTCCAAGAGCTTCCTTTTTGTTTTGAACACTTCTTTCTTCCCCTTCGTCCATTCTACGAAGACAGCAGTCAAAACATACACATTTCCTGCTACGCGCATGCCAGCTTGTTATCCCTATTACTCCTTTCTCCCCGCAAACGATTTCCAAAGGATAAAAGATTTATTTTTTTATTTTTCTTCCTCCCATGCCGCTGCATATGAAGGGGCAATCCCTTCAAGCCCCAATTTTACTTTCGATGTGCCGTTTCCCACGTCCCTACCCTAAATAGGAGAGAAAGGGCTACTTCTTTCTACAATGCTTCCTCTTCCAACGTTGACCCTCCTCCTTCAGCCCACGTCACTTCTCTCTTGCCTCTGTTTCGAAAAAAGAAGTGCTTCCGGCATTCGTCCTGTTTTTTTTTTATTTGTTATGCAGTGAGACACGGCGCAGGCTCGTCGCGGACCTCTGTTCGCTGCATTAATGCGACGCGATCAGCGAACAGAAAAGCTCCTTCTTCCCTGTCTCCTGCGGAGAAGACGACGTCGGTCCTGAATAAGTCGTCGTCGTGGTCGTTACGCGATCGACCGAGCATCAAATTGGTACTCGCTGCTCCTGACTTCTCCGGGCAGTATTACTGCGCGATCCCTCATTGCCCTATGGCTGTCGCGAATTTGCCGACCTGCCATCGTATCCCGTGTCTTGCTTTCGCTCGAGATCATGTGCAAGCGTGCGTGGGTAAGTGCGTTTGCTTCCGTGTGTCCGAAAATCTGTTTGGTTACTTGACGGACGGACGGACGGACAGACAGACAGACAGACAGACAGACAGACAGACAGACAGACAGACAGACAGACAGACAGACAGACAGACAGACAGACAGACAGACAGACAGACAGACAGACAGACAGACAGACAGACAGATATCTATATATAGATATATAGATAGATAGATAGATAGAGAGATAGATAGATAGATACACAGACAGACGGACAAACAGATACATACACAGACAGACAGACAGACAGACAGACAGACAGACAGACAGACAGACAGACAGACAGACAGACAGACAGAAGACAGGACAGACAGACAGACAGACAGACAGACAGACAGACAGACAGACAGACAGACAGACAACAGACAGACAGACAGACAGACAGACAGACAGACAGACAGACAGACAGACAGACAGACAGACAGACAGACAGACAGACAGACAGACAGACAGACAGACAGACAGACAGAAGCAGACGACAGACAGACAGACAGACAGACAGACAGACAGACAGACAGACAGACAGACAGACAGACAGACAGACAGACAGACAGACAGACAGACAGACAGACAGACAGACAGACAACAGACAGACAGACAGACGACAGACACAGACAGACAGACAGAAGACAGACAGACAGACAGCCAGACAGAAGACGAAGACAGACAGAAGCAGACAGACAGACAGACAGACAGACAGACAGACGCCAGACAGACAGACAGACAGAACAGACAGACAGACCGACAGACAGGACAGACCGACAGACAGACAGAGACAGACCCCTGACAGACAGACAGACAGACAGAAGACAGACAGACAGACAGACAGACCGACAGACAGACAGACAGACAGACAGACAGACAGACAGACAGCCAACAGACAGACAGACAGACAGACAGACAGGACAGACAGAGCAGACAGACGCAGACAGACCGCACAGACAGCCAGACAGACAGACAGACGACAGACAGAAGACAGGACAGACAGACAGACAGGACAGACCGCGACAGACAGACAGACAGACAGACAGACAGACAGGACAGGACAGACAGACAGACAGACAGACAGATAGATAGATAGATAGATAGATAGATAGATAGATAGATAGATAGATAGATAGATAGATAGATAGATGTTTTTCTGCACGCGTTTCGTTAGTGCAATCATGCAATCATCCTTGTGCGATCTGTCTCGCATTTCGTGAAACGCGGGACCACGCGGCTGTCGCATTTGGCCAAATTAACGGTGGCTAGGGATGCGGCTAATTGATTGCGTTACCGTGGCACCCGTGGCTCAGTTAATCGCTGGCCATGATCAAGGGCGAAGAAGCGAGATGGTACAGTCCTCGCCGAAGAGCTTCACCTCCAGAACACAACCACCTAATCCTCAGCCGCGATCCTTGCTTATTAGGCTTCTTACAGCTGTCTGCAAGGTGCAGTGCGATATCTGACAATGAAAAAAAACATACAAAATGAACCCGAGACACAACTTCAGTATGCAAGTACGCGTCTCTGATACGTGTTCGGCAGTGTAAGGGAGGAGGTACGCTGTGTATTGAGTAAGCATCAGTCCGCCAAGCAATTATTGTGCGGCTTTGACAGGAATAATTCTTTCTTCCGACGTTATTAAAGGCGCAGGAGGGATGATAATGATGATGATGATGATGATGATGATGATGATGATGATGATGATGATGATGATGATGATGAAACTAACTTTATTAAAAATATAGAGCCGGTGATATTCTGCATGTCGGAATCAGGTGTCAGAGAAGAGCAACTTTAGTCCTATCAGTACGTCACCATTCTACAATAAGAAAAACAGAAAGGCCCACTCTCTTCGTAAGAGGATTGGCAAGCCAGAAAGTGCGCCGTAACGAAGTACCACTGGCGATGCTGCCTTTAGGTGCACGCAACAGCGCAACGTGACGTCACAGATTTTGTCGGCGTCTGTTAGGGACTAGTTATACTTGATTGGTAAATATTGATGGCATTGTATGCTAAAACAGACAAGTAACCGAATTTAGCAAGTTTCATGTACTTTAATTGCACCACAACGGCCGAATAAACTAAGAAAAAAGTTACAAAATCAGTTTCCTCAGTGTGATGTACCCACGCTGCGGTTTCGGTGCAAATGAAAAAAAAATAACAATTATAGCTTTAATTTCATTTTGTAGTAACCAAGGCATTACATTAAAATTAACGAAAGTATGCATGTGACATAACAATTTATGAGTGTAATAATATTTAGTTTAATGCTTTAGTTGTTCCTTTTAAAGCATATAATGAACGACCTCGTTCGCATGCGTATTCCTTTTCTTCGACATTACGCGAGTGAGGCTAAGCGGTGAGAGTCCCTGTTTCCCGAACGTTCCCTGTTTCCCTAACAAAAAAAAAAAAGAAATAAAGCGCTCGAGTACTTAGTGCCCGCAAAAAAAAAAAAGAAAAAGAAATCCCGGATTTCGCCACTGTGCCATTCCTCATTATCACATCACCGTTTTAGAACGTAAACACCCCCGAATTCACGCCGCAGTGAAATAAAGCGTGAACCCTTATCGTTCTTACGTCAACACATATTACGCATTCGTCTCTGGCTCAAAATGGCGTGCGAACTTGAAGTTAACCGATACTTTTGTCGTGTCGTCTGGCATATAAATAAACGTCGAAAGCCTCCAATGGACCCCACCCCTTTCCCTCCCTGAAGTCGTCATCCAATCACCTTTCCATGGTTTTGCCACCGTTGTCACTGCAGTCTTGTGATCATCGTACCATAAATAACTGTCGTCGCAGAAGAAGCAAGAAAGTGCGATTTAATCAAAGCGAGTAGACAAATGGTAGGACCATTAAAGTTGGTGCTATCTATGTGAAAGCTTGCTGCCAGATTGATGTGGGGTGGTCGTGTTTTTTTTGTTTTTGTTTTTTTTTTCTCTCTTTTTCTTGCACTGAAGCCAACTCTGGCGTATCTTAGATGCTGGGAACTCTTCTAGCAAAATAAATGTAATGGAAAAAGAAACAGGCAACGCCAAGCAAGAGAAAGTGATCATTGAAATACCGAGCGTGTCGAACGATGTGGTGAACCCGAACGCCCATTTGAACCGGCCATAATCCGGTCGCGAAATTTGCATCCCCCCGTACCATGAAGACAGCAGAGTCGGGGCTGAGTATCGTCGCCCATATTTCACTTCGAGGGAACGGGTGACGTATTTTTTTTTTACACTCCGTATCGATGCCATGCCCCCGGGGAACGATTTTGAAAGCCGGAGTTCCTTACAGCGCAGAACCCGGCGCTGTCAGTATACACCCCAATGCGACTGGCGCATATTGGAGACAAGACGCAGCGCAGAGCCCATGGGCGGCAGCCGGTTATACAGCGGACCCCGGCTACGGCTATAAACTGACGGGGACGCATTTCCAGGACGAGCCGCCGCGATGCAGTTTCCGAGAAAACTGGCATCGTCGTCATATATGATCACATTTCCTACCCCACAACACCGCCACTCCGCTGCTGGTGGCGAGATTGTAGACAGACTCGAAGCCTATCATGCTGGTGGCTTATGGGTGAGGGAGAGAGGTTGGAAAGAGATGGTAGCTCGGGAGAGAGCTGAATTGTAGAAACGAGCAAAAAAGAAAAAGGAAGCGATAGTTCAGCTGAAAGTGCACTAAATCACGCTAGCAAGTTGCAAAGAAGGGCAAAAGAGGGCCGAACTGCCTTCCGCCACATCTAGCGGGGTGGCTGGGACCCACAATGCGGTGTGGGGTGGTGGTGTGCGTGTCTGGGAGTTGCGTTTCTCGGCCGTCGCCTGTAAATCTCTCTCCCCCGCAAAACGCATCGGCTGACGGGGAAAGCCGCCCGCCGAGGCGGATGAGCCATTGTGTTGCGGCGTCGGTTGACGTCAGGGCCCACGCGATAGCGCCGTCAAACCACGCTAGATGGCCTCGTTGGAAGTTTAGCCAAAGACCAGGAAAGGCAGGCAGTTCCACCAGGGAGCCTTTTGCGGGGCATTTCTGTACTACTCATTTGTGGGTCCTTCCGTCGTCGTATCTGTTTATTTATTCTTGCCTCTCATACGACGTGTCATCGTTTCTGTAATTTATTTATTGCTGTAAATGTTACCGTTCTCACGTCCTGCGCCTTGTGTAGGGGCACACAAACGAGCAAGACATATCCCATGCGAGATTTTCGAAGACAAATACCATGTTATACTAAGTAGCAGCAATTCAACTTAACATGTGTCATACATCTCATAAGCCTGTTTAGGTTCACTACCTGAATGATACCTCTTCCATCGATATCCCGTTACCCCTGCCCTGTTACCATCCCATGCTCATCCTATACCATGAGCGAATGTAATTGCCTGGTGCATGTGTACAAACTATCTACGAATGGGACAGTGCTGTCTCTGCCTCAGCCTTCTCAAATTGTAACCGCCTTAAGAATACGAGCTAACCCCGTTGTCCCTTTCATCAATGCGACTAGCTGTCTTTCTAATCTTAAGGCTTCCACTTCCCATATTATAGCTTGTGGCGCACAAGCTAACAAGTGTTGCGGTATTTCTATAATTACTAGTACAACACTACATAACTAATCTATAATTAAGAAAAGAACTAACAAAGATCAAACCAAAAACAATCCTGCGACTCAACACTCGCAAGCTTCCAACTATAAGCATAGCGTGAACGAAACGCATAGTATGCGGAATAGAGCTTCCTTCTTTTTCGCGTTCGACTTCTGTGACACGCGCAAACTTCGCGCGCAGCGTTTGGTCTGGGTCGCTTTCAGTTCGCATGTTCGGCGCCCCTTAAAAACGCAGACCCGTTCCTGCCATCGGAGCACCTGCCACGGCCCAAACGAACTACGCACTCTCAAGCCATATCACGAAAGAAGGGAAGCTACGGGCTCCATCTCACCTAATACGTGCAGTGCAGCGAATGGTACGAGCCACGTCAGCCAATCATTGGCCCCACTGATTACCTTCCCCGCAACACCATTAGAATGAAAAGCTTCATTACGGAAAGAACAGTTCAACAAGACATCTTGTTGGGCGCTTTAGTTCCTTATAATATTTAAATTAAGGAACCGCAAAACAATATACATTGATAAGAACAAGGTAGAGAAGAGCACCAGCATCCAAGTAACAACTGTTACATTTAGTTTGCGTTATTGGCACGTCGGTTAAGTTGAGAAAGTTCGAGAATAGATTGCTCGGAATGGATTGGGACAAATTCTTTATCACTGACAAATAGGCCCGCCGAGCGTTTTATCCAATACTGGAGTTTTTCTTTCTGTTTTTTTTTCTGTCCATGTTAAAACAATCAACCATTTTCTTACTTCTTGCCGAAATATATCAGTATTTCTTTCTTAACATCCTTGCTTGTTGTATTATCTTGTGCGCTCCTCTCTCTCACTCTTATTTGTGTGCACTGTTTTAATTTGTAGTGAACAATGAGCGAGCCCATCGTGCTGCGTTCTCTGGGAACGAGCAGCCACCTCTCTCGACGCTGATTGGCTGACTTCGAGCTCCACGTGGCCTTAGCTGCACTGCGCCTATTTGGTGAGCTGTGTACGTATAAAAGCCACAACGACCATGTCCCCAAACTCGGGGTGCTTTACGATTCCGCGGAAAATGAGGTACTCTCTCCAGCTTTGCTGCGCTCGATTTATATTTACTTTCATTATTTCGCTCTAGCAGGCAGTTCGGAGGAAGTTTTCGAAAGCATGCACTCCCCGGGCCGCTTTCGTGCATGGGCCTGTGCAAATGACGCGAGCGCGTGCGTTGCCGACGGGACGCCGATTTAACCCCGTCTCCTAACAGCCCTACAACTCTGTACCGTGCCGCTGTAGGTTTGTATCGATCCCTACCGTTTCCTCTCTCGCTCTGCCACCCCCCCCCCCCACCACTCCTTTCGAATTCTCTCCCACTCTCTTCTATGACATCTGAAAAACTCCGCAAAATGCTTCCGCAGCCATCTCGTATCTCCGCTACGGGAGCACCGGTTGATGTCAACCGTTATCGGTAAACTCGAATAAGTGTGTCTCTGTAAGCCGTTCTGGAACTTCGGAAAGTGCATGGAAAGTAGGCGCCGGCTTCACAATTGAGAAGCCTAAAAAAGTACGTTGGTCGAAGTGGAGTGAGCGACACCACGGCGTTATGAATTTCGGCAGAATTATTGAAACACACATCGCGGAAGACAGAATCAGTATATATGGCGTCGCTTCATGCAGCTCATTGGTGGTCTTATGCGCACTGCAGCGTGTAGTGCAGCAAATATTGTATATTAATGCCTTTGCAAAGAAAATTTGGTACATTTCGGTCTAGGTGGGAATCGAGCCCGGGCTTCTGGGGTGCGAGACGGGGACGCTTTCCCGACACCACGGCGGCTGCACGGTTCTTGTTTACTAAAGGTGTGCCTAGTGCGTACGTAATAAGGCACGTGACGGTGCAGACAACGCGGAGTAGGCGGCACCACGTCATGAGCGTATGAAATTAGCGCATTCACGACGTTCCGAGATCTACAAACGGTACAATGCTTTCGCATTACCACGCGTAAGAATTCTTAAGTGTCAGTGTCTCTGCCGAATTTTTTTACGCGACAGCGTTAAGGGCCCCGTGTTGCAGAAAATCAGGCGTCAGCTTTCGGCGTGGACGTTAAGCATTGGCGTCTATCGGAAATAATCGTGCCGAATCACAAAATCCCGAACCATCCCGACCACACAGGCCCACCACGCGGCGCAAAGCGTTAGTGGACAAAAATTGAATTTCTCAAAGTAAAATCCGTCAGAAAAACCGTGAAGTACGACTTATCCACAACCTACAGGCGTGATAGCGTCGGATTGTAATTTGAATATACGAGAAAAAAGCCTGATAAACAGCCAGGGATCTTTGAATCACGTTCCACTCTTCAAGGCGAAGCTTAAGCGTGCTCGAATTCTGATGGTGTTTCGCTGTAATTCGGTTCTAGGCAACATTGAGGGGAATGTTGGAAACCGAGCCTTTCTAAATGTTGGACATGCGCGTGCCTCGGGGCAACAGAAACAATTATTAAAATAATAAAAAACGTCCTAGAGCCTTCACATTTTGATATAAAACGATTTAAATTGCTCGTGTAAAAATTTCTTCCCAGCAATGCACTTGTGCTTAAAAGTGAAGCCGACTTTAGGTGGATCTGTGTAAGCTTAGTTTTTGTAAGCTGGCTTCCCCACGTTATTTGTTGCAGTGAAGCCTACTCGTAAAGAAAAATGCGATGCGAACGGAGCCCGATAACGCTATCGCAGTCCACTCTTAAAGGAGGAGCTTAAGCGTCCTCCAATTTTTTTCAAATATTGCAAGTAAACACGTGCACGGCCGCTGGATAAAAAAAAATGTGACCTTTTTTGTATCCAGCGGCCGTGACACGTGCATCGAGTTCAGAATCCTGTCACCATCAACGATACCAAACGCTGCAGCTCTACGCGCCGCGGGCGCGCCAAAAAAAAAAAAAAAACACCACCCAATCACTCCGTACAGATGGTTAACCAGCGAAACCCGGTGTTTAGCAGTGGGTTAATCCCGACGCTGTATTGAAGCGTTTCTCAGTTATTGGTTACACGTTTATGTTTCTAGTAGAACGCAAGCGCCAATGGCGGGCGGACGCTGCTAACCACGACGCCGAGGTAACTCGCGATATCGAACGCATGCGACAACGGTGAGCCGAGGAGCCGGCGTTGCGGGCAGAGCAGGTACGACGCAGAGAACGACGTCACTAACGGAGCTGCCAATGGGGCGCGCGCTTGGGTGCGACGTAGAGAACGACATAACTGACGGCGCAGCCAATGGAGACGTTTAGAGAAACATGGGACAAACGGTTTTTCGTTTCGCCTTGCGATATACAGCTTTCGCTGTAAAAACAACGCCATGCGCCTCTCCAGGCCTATCTGGTATGCCCAGCGGTCATTGTGACGTCACCAGGGTGCATTTGGTGATGTCAACGGGGGTGATGATATCGATTGGTCGAGCAAGAACCTACGACTTCCAGTTAGTCTGCTAGCGGGCACGCGCGCTCCCTGCTCTTCCTCGTCGTGTTGGTCGCTTGCGCGCACTGGCGAATCGGTAATTCTAGCCCGCAGCGCAAATGCCAAATCGGTGTCGTACCAACACAGTCGTGCTTAGCGGTATGATTAGCTGCGCGAACAGAGTGCGACATTGTTGGCCTTCCTAGGCGTGCGCGCAACACAGGGTCCACAGCGGCATGCTTCGCATGATCGAGCACAGGCCGGCACGGTAGCAACAGCGGGTAGCCGAGAAGCGCCAAGTCGAGGCTAAGACCCGTCCACGTTACCGACACGGTAACTGGCCGCACGCCGTTTGCCATTCGCGGGCCGCCGTCCGACGGCGGTTTTGCTTGCGAACGGCGAGATTTCCCTGCCGTAGAGAGGATGAGACCGGGACCCATTTGTGCGGCAGCCTCACCGCCGCTGATCGCTCGACGTCGCCGATATATCGTCGCTAGACCTTCTCCGGTTCACTTCAAACCTAAAGCGGACGGCACTTCAGATTAAATCACCGACGCTCACAAGCCGCAATATTTTCTTACCGTTGTTGTCGCTCTTCGCAATAATTGCGCAAAACGAAGAAAACACGCTGATATTAGCGGCGCCGTCGGCTGCGATGTGAGCACAGCCGAGCCGCTCGTCAGCCGTCGGTAGCCGTGCACATACAGATGAGCTTGACAAGTATCGGAGCTCTCGTTCATGTTTAACGTTTTACAGTGGATATTGTTTTTCAACAATAGGAGTGGCGTGGAGCAGAGGCAGAATACCCGGCTTCAAATCTGAAGGTCGTAAGTTCGAATCCTACTCCAGTCCACTCATTTTCAGGCATGGAGTGGTGCCTGACACCGGCAAGAAAAAAATATATTGCCGAGAGCTAGTGGGGCTATACTAGTTCAGGTGCAACCAAACTAGGAAGGCCCACGAAGCTTCATCAAAGTCACTGCCTCACCAGAACAGGAATTGGCCTCCCTGGTGCAGTATTCGGCCACTACCTCCCTCATGAAGGAGGCCTAAACCACCTAGAGGTCGAAGTTTAGTCGTGATGTTGAAGTTGTGTACTACTACTACAGCGAACACGTAGCCGCGAGAATGTTTCGAAAAGGTGCCGTAATAGCGGAGTTACATGCGTTTTATGATCGAAACGCGGCCCTCACTCGTTTTGCTCTTTCCTTTGCTACTCTCCGTTCGTCGGCTGGTGTCTCCTTCTCGCCGAGTGCTCTTCCAAATGTCACGTGACATACGTCACATTCGTCATCGCCAACGCGATTCTCAACATACTGTCCACTTCCGGTTAAGGCACGTTCACGCTAGCGGCAAACATACCGACGGCGAACCTGCCGCCACTGCCGTAGAGCGTCTGCCGCGCGAGAGGTGTCCAAAGTAGACGTCAGTTCGGCCGGCGCACTGTCAGCCGCACGATCGACGGGCCAGTCGACGACCGTGAAGCTGCGCGTCTCCGCCACTGGCGATGGAAACATCGGCTGCAGCTTCTGTTCCAAACAAAATAATTTCCGCTAGATAAAGTAATGCATAAATTGTACAATTTATGAAAAACAATCATCATCATCATCATCAGCCTATTCATGTCCACTGCAGGACGAAGGCCTCTCCCTGTGATCTCCAATCATCGGAGTCATGAGGGAGGTAGTGCGGCTGACAGTGCGCCACTTAAGGGCTTTGGGAGGGTGCGCCACTTAAGGGCTTTGAGGTGATCCTTGTAGGCTGGCATGAGCTTGCGACGATCGAAAAGATGGGAGTAGAGGGTGTGCATTGCCCGGCGCTGAACAAGCTCAAGTTTGTCAGTGAGATGAGTTTGGTAAGGGGACTAAACTGATGAAAAATTAAAAATGATGAGCAGTACTCAAGCTGTGGTGGTACGAGAGAAGTGTAGAGTGCTCTGAAAACCTCAGGTCCCCAGGGAAGGGAGAGACAGGTCACAAATCCCAGAATGCGACGAGCCTAGTGACTTGTGTGGAAAAGTCGAGAGAAGGGCTGAATATTACACCCAGGGTGGGAAGGGTCCGAACGGTCTTCATGGGGGTGCCACCGAGGAAGTAGGTTGGGTGCACAGAGGTTGTGGTGTGGCTGATATGCATGGCAGCACTTATTTCAGTGCTAACACAAAGTTTGTTATTGTAGGCCCAGTCGTCCACCTTTACAAAATGTATTTATTTGAAGCGCATATGCTGCGCTGCGTATTGCATAATGTTGCAGTGCAAGTGTTAACTAGTGAATTAAACACATTCTGCGAAAATGCATTAGGAACTTGGTTTTGAGTTAATATTTTTCCCGACTACAGTTTATAGTATCACAGCGAGATGCATTTTAGTGCAAGCTGAAGAGATTTGGGCAGCTTAAGCATACAGACTGTGAAATGCACTGATGACACCTTTACCCCTTCCCTGCAATGCATGCACTCACACCACTTGCTCTTTCCATAAACAAAACAAAAAATATATCAAAAGCCAATTGCAGTTTCACTGACTCAATACGTGCTGCTTGTCAAGCAGGCATCGAAGCAATCCTGGTATACGCAGTAGCACGCATAGGGTCCTCCTATGCATTGCACACGGTGCACATAGTGCAAACAGATTTTTTTTTTCCCAAGTGCTCAACTACAAGAACACATGACAGTGTTGTATCACGTTTCGTTCAGTGTGTCAGCGTTCTTGAGCGCTGCACGAGCGATTTATCGCCAACTAGCCCATACGACACCTGCACTTGAAAGAAGTGAGTGAAGGAGTACTGTGAACTTGTACTGAACTAGATTTCACACGCCGAATCGAAGAGTGCACTTTCAACTAAACGGATGGCATGGCTGAAGATGTACGCGTATTTTCCATTGTTCGGCTAATAGTGTCTTTCGCAAGTTATCTTTGCCGCTGGAAACAGCGCAGAGCTCGCCCGTTAAACCCGAGTCCCCAGACCACATAATTCACACACGAAACACGCCGCGGTTCACCACCTGAAGTTCCACACGGTTCATTTACACCACACCACGCACAGCACGAAGTCAGGAGAGCCATATTTCAAATCACAGCAGCGCAAAACGTAACTGAAATGTCATTTCCTTTGGCAAAGTTTCTCAGCTGGGCTCGTTCATCGCCGGTCGAACTCGACGGACGCGCTAGGCCTACGCGTAATGTAAACAACATCGGCGGTAGACGAGTGTTGATTATCCAGACTTCGCACTTCGAAAGCAAGTTTCCATTCGTTTCGAGCACAAGAAAATATACATACAACAAGCACAGGCGTTGCCGCAATCGTCTGCAATCGTGATTAGGTTGGATGTTTTAGCAGACGATCGCACTGAGATCGGCGGAATCCAGCGGGCCGGCAGGTTGGGTTCGGCGGCGTCGTTCGAACGCGGCACGAATTCTCGTCGCACTTCCACCACCCACGGTCGTGGGTCGTGTCGGCCTAGTATCACAACACTGTCTTTCAGAAACACTGTCGCGCGCGTCGTGCGTCCGAAGCACTCGGACGATCGTTGGTGTCGGCGCCTTCGCATCGGCGGCCATCATCAGGCGTAGCAGCCAGAGGCTTCGCGGACTCTGATTGGTGGACGCCGGCGACGGTTTGCAGGCTCTGATTGGTGGACGCCGGCGTCGCGTCGGCTCGCGCCGCTGGTTTTCTAGCATCGGCAGCTGGCAAAATCTCCGCGCGCCGGCACGCGCCACCCCGTTCGCGACTGACGCTTTTGACGCATTTGACGCATTTGCGCGTGCCGGCGCGTGGTGAAGCGTGCCTGTGGTTGGGCCTTTAGAAACGTGCAGTACTCTCTAGTAAGGGGGACAGGCCACAGCGTCTTACGCAGCCGTTTACACATGCCGGAACGTTCAACGCGTTTGCCGACGCCATCACATGACTGCTGAGAGAGTATAACCCCCGTATTCATAAACGCTTCTCGACTTGAACTTGACTTGCCACCGCCTTCAACGCGTTTCGAACGCGCTGCCCAAGGCGGTGGCAAGTCAAGTTCAAGTCTAGGAGCGTTTATGAATACGGGGGTATATAAGGCGGAGAGGCCACAGCGTCTTACACCAGCTTCTTACACGGGCCGTAACGCGCTAGCACAAACGCGTTAGAAACGCGCAGTCTTTCGTTAATGTTGGGTATTTATTGTCATCGTGGTGCGTGCATGTGCGCTTCGTGGCGTAGTGGTTAGCGCCGCGCGTTCGGAAGCGAGGGGTCCCTGGTTCGATTCCGCGCTACGGACACAACTTTCGGAATTTTTTTATTGTGATAGCAATTATATGGACACTCCAAAGCAGATTTCTGCCGTCGGCGTCGCCGTAGCCGTCGCCGTCGCCGTGAGGTTCCGTATGACGTAAATGGAGATGAAATCGTCGCCGCGCGCCGAACGCTGTATGTGCGAGTGAAAGGGCGCGAGGGACGCGCGCTTTCACGGGGAGTGAACGCACGGCGGAGAACAAACGCGCGTTCTGTGCCGTGCTCCCTTAAGGGCTGCTGAAGTAGGCGTCTCTTTCCTCCTTTACAATCACCATATATGTAAAGCAAACGCGCCTTCTATTTGGCCTTACTGAGACGCAGTTAGAATGCAGGCGAAAGCTTGCGCAGACAAGGAACGCGTGGATAACATAGGCTTTCGAGATTGAGGGTTATGTGGCATCGCGGCGACGTCCTCTCCCCTCACGCAACACCTGGCGAGCTACTGCGGCACCAGATGTGCCCTTTCGACCACTCTACTCCGTCGAGGCGCGCGTGTGCCGTGGCGCCGCAGCCAATGGAAATTTTTCGCTCAATGAGCCATTTGACGCTTTCGCATCAAAACACATTACGCAAACCGTAGTGGTAAGTGGTTCGTGTGGAAAGGGAAATGTTGGCGCTATCTTCTGCAGCCCTTGAGGGAGCACGGCTCAGCGCCAACGCAAACCGAGCGCGCATGGTGAAATCTTTGGAAGAGAAGCTCTGGTGAAGTGGTTAGCGAATTGCCAGAAGACTTTTCTTTTGCTCTACCACGATTCGCAGCCTAGCGATTGTGTGCATTCGGACATGACAGGAAAACCCCCACCACGTGACCCAAATGACTCACTCCAACGGTATTCACATCACTTCAAAGATCAGCAAATTTTACTATATGCTGGTGCTTAAAACGTGGAAGCCCACTCCTCCGCTCGGCGAGCAAGCGACCGAGGATTCGCGCCAAAACACGGCGAAGAAGGAACGGAAAGCTTCGCTTTAATAAATGAATCAGCTCTTGAAGGCGCATATGTGCCGAAGTGGGGATAAATTAGGTACCGTTCGCTGTTACACTGCGTAATTCCGTGATGACGAGAGCCGGCCACCCATACATCTTAATGCGCTAGTACAGATCGCGCTACATGTGAGCTTATTCGTTTTGTCAGGGCTGGCCTGTGTGTGTGTGATATTCGGCGAGGCAGCAGAACCCAGGAGCAGCCCCCACGGTCAGCTAAGTCTAGGAGGATTCGCAAAGGAAGCTTGGTTTCATTAAAATTTCACGCACCATGCTCGAATTTGCGTAGCACTTAATTGAAATGTTTCAAGTGCTTCGACTTCAGTTAAAAGCTTGCTTTGATGCCCTGCTGTTCTGCTGCGCTGTCCTAAGATACCTAGCTCTAAACTTCTCCTTCCGAAGAAAGAAAAATAAACGAACATGACTACTTGTCTCGCTTGACTCTCTTTGTCAGAAAGGCAAGCGGTCAAGTGAGAAATTAATAATATTATTGCGAAAGCAATTATGCGAACGCCCGAGGAGCACTCGCGCCGTCGCCGTCGTGACATCACGGCATCGATGAGCATGCAAGACTTGCGCCTGGAGGATTACAAGGTCTTCCGAGACACGCCGTGCATTTGGCTGCGAAAGCGACGAAACCAAGTGATGGCATGTCACCGTCCGCTCAATCAGCTCTGCCAGAGCCAAGGCTGACTTACGCTGCTTGTACGAGCGTTGTGCGCACACATAATGAACCTTCTTGCTGAGCAGCTTCGTGCATGCCTCACCGTGGTGCGTAGACTGGTCCGAGTGGAACGCACGGTAAATAACGCCAAGCTAACATCATGTACTTTATTCTACGGCACTCACCATGAAGGAAGCTAGGAGGGAGCATCGCGCAACGCGATTGAAGCCAAGCGTGTCGGCCCAACACGTGATAGTCACGTCTAACACGCGGAAATTTTAGGGCTGCCGCTCTGGATGCAGTGCAGCGGCAGGGCCACCGAATAAGAGCGCACTAATAATAATTTCAAAAAAAAAAAAAAACACCAGGCACCAAACGTGTCGGCAAACCTCGATTCTTGCTCCGTGATCTCGACCCATGAGGTCACGTGTTGGGCCGACACTGTACAAAGGACTGGCTTCACGGTGCGTTCGCTTCCCAAGGCTGGCTGCGTGACGTAGTGCTCTTTCCTAACTATTGCCTTCCTTCATGGCGCTAGCTAACGCCGACGGCTTCCATTTGGTCTCATTTCGCGCAATATCAAGGAACGACGCCTGCAGCGTCCCCTGGCGGCGCTCCTCATCATGGCGGCGTACGCCAGCGTACTAAGACACCTTCAGCTCAAAGCCATACCTTGCTATCGCTTCACTTTATCGCCTTAGGACGAAACTCAATTTTATTGCAAGTAGTGTCCAAAACATTGGATTTGTGACATGTTTCCGGCTCTTGCAGTAGCTTCCGGCTGCTGGTGTGCACAAAAGGATGACCTCCGAGATTGGCTTTTGTTACTCCGAGAGAGCCTGCACTGTTTGAGTTAGACACAACCTAACGTTTTTCATATTACTTTCTTCGTCTCTTCTTTCACAGAATAGAAGAAAGAAAAAAAGACCTCGCTGCAACTGCTACCAAGTGGTGCACAACGCCTGTCTCCTCTAGAAGAAAAAAATATAGGCGGTGATAGTAAGTGAAGAACAAAAGAAAAAAGAATAAAATGAAAATTGTTGATATCAAAAGAATATTCAATAATCACAGTGAATATTAAAAAGAATATTCCCTGGGGAACAAGCCATGAGCCAGGCACATAACTGCGTCAAACACTACAGCACAAAGTTGAAATAAGTGGAAGCATAATGGCGTATATTACGCGCCTGCAGCTTTATGGCTTTCTTTTCGAAGTTTTATTTTTTCTAATGCCAGACGCCCAAAGAGCAGCTCGAGTGGATTCCAGCGCAATTTCGCCAATTAACTGGATGAGGGCGCGATGGCACTGTCAGAAATCCCAGCAATTGCCTTCCCAGATAGGTGGCTTGCCGATCGAAGGCGATCCAATCGCGCCCAAACAGTGCTCCACGTAATTTGTAGGTGCGGAACCTGGTCAACATGCGATCCTCGACACCACTGGGTGTAAACGCCCAGTAATTAAATCGCCTATAGCCAGTCGCCAAACACCGGCGTGAATCGTTTGACGGTGCTCTTCTCTGCCTTCGATAAATGGCACTGTTCTGAATACGACGAAACCCTGCGTTTCTCTCCTGCGAGGTGTTCCGAATGAAGGTGTCATTCCGCCCATTGCGTCTCTGGCATTTCTAGCGCACCACATACCATTCATAATAGTAGCCGTAGTATCTCGTACATCATAACCAGAGTGCCTTGCCAAATGTGGCAGAAGCGATAAAAATAAATTTAAACCATCGCTTAAACATCTCACATATTCTTACCGACGAATCCCAGACATCCTATAGACATACCGGCATCACGCGGAGAATTTCAATCGTGGCCTATTTGTATCTGTATCAAATTGATCAATCGCGATAGGCTGTTTTGCGCAAGCTTCGGAAGAGAGCCAATCGTAACCGACAGATTCGATCGAAAACGCTCCTTTGACTAAGGTATAAAAGAGGTCACTGATATCTTACAGGAATATTGTAGATATTTTATATAAGTAACAGACAATCTCACCTCGTAGGTATCTTATATGCATCAACATGGTGGTTAGCAGGGCTTGTCGGTACGATAGCAGATTATACGATATTGACATATTCTAGACATCCCATATACATCCTGCAAATAGACTAGTTGTAGCAGGTTCACAATGAAATTTCAGCGGGGCCTACGGACGCCGTATGCGTAATCAGTATCGTTCATTCAAAAACACTTATCTCTGGGGCTAGACAGAATGTAGTGGCTGGTTCAGCCGCGTTCTCGAAAATAGCCGCTTTAAGTTACTGGTTGTAGGAAGCGTTTTGCACTGCTTAATAATTCACTTATTTATAATAAATCCCTGTTTGACTATTATTCTGGAACTACAGCGCGTACACAGGACAGAGCAGCGTTGGAGCCCCGTATATAGCTGATTTGTGTTGAAACCATTCTAGTAATCATGTATGATTAGCAGATTGTTTTGATACAAACAATCTGATGGATTGTTTTGCATACGCGCTGGCAGCACTGAGCCTGTGGCCCCGAGAAACATTCGGTCCGTAGTTCTATCCAGCGTTTTAAATCTCCTTGATTCTGTCAGACTATACTAAAAAAAAAGAAAAAAAAAAGAGAGAACGTGTTTTCTAGGCTCAACCTATAGGAGAGTCTCCTTTCTTTCAAGCACAGATATTTGTATTTGACAAAGACTTTGATTTGTAAAATGGTGATCAGCTGCGGAGGAAAACTTCAAAATCTGCGTCCTTCTCTTTTGCCACGCAAGTTCAACTTGCCATTGCCTTTCTCGCCCTCTCTGTGTCAGTGGCGCTTAAAAACTGAAGCATTCAGGGGTCCCTCTATGTAAATCTATGTAAAAATCAGAAATGTCTACATCGGCTGTGACAGGAATAGACTTCCATGTGTCCATCGTTTGGCAAGAATTGAATCCTAACAAAACTTTAATTGGATGCCAGCGAGAAAAAAAATATAAAAAGCGTGCAGGCAGATATCTGCTCGTTTCGCGTATACATAGTTCACGCCCAAACAAGCGCGCCAATACAAACTCTCTTCCTGTCATATTAAGCTTCGCCTTAGAGAGGGCGAAGCTAAATATAAGAGACTGCATAAAGGAAAACCCGACGGCGAAGCAGAAAGACGAATAAATGTAGATAAAGGACGTGCAAGGACAAGTCCGGTCTCGCTATTTCACGCGGGGCGGTGCGCGACTAATGAGGCAAGCGCGAGCTCCCATCTCTCTGCATTTGGCGCGCCCAAGCCGAATCGCGACAGCCGAGACCGACGACAACGGGGAAACGCTTCCGTTTTGTCGCGCAATCCTCGTCGCAATTAGCGTCATACAAAGTATTATTTTTTCTTTCTTCTCCGCGCTTCTCTCTCTCCCCATTCCAGTACCGGCACGAAAGTTTCTTCTCGCTGTTAGCCCGGGGCGCGCGAGGCACTCTCGCTTGGCGAGCCAGAGACCGTCGTCACAGCGACGAGCTCAATTCCGAGCAGCGTTATTATGAATCGCAGAGGAGCGGGCGCGTTATTCGACACGAAGGGAGAATATGAATGGCTGTCATGGCAATCGGCTGCCGTGATTCGCGGCTCGTTAAAGCCTCTTCCATCTACTGTCGTGGTGTTGCTGTCTCACCTAGTAGACAACTTGGGTCGCTTGTTATCTGAAGCTGGCTATATACCACTGGATACGAGTTCGTTTAAGGTTAATCTGCCATAACGTTCATGTGACTCTGTGATAAAAGGGGGATATAAGCGTTAAGTCTGTTTATATATGCGCCGCGCTCCTCTGCGTATGCAATTCACACAACATCCTTCCGTCGCGGGCAAGCATCATTCATGCCCTTGGCCCTCGCGAGACAGACAGCTAACAACTGAAGGCAACGAGCCTGTGCTGGAGTCAACCGCTATTGTGCTCCTAAGTCACTAACACAAGCAAGCTTATAGCGTCATTGAGATTCGAACGTGGCGTTGAATTTCAGTTTGCTTTCTTGCTTCTCACTTGTGAAAGCAAGTTACATGTGTTTTCACTTTAATTGTTGTGAAGCCTGTTGTGCGGAAGCCGCTTACGTGTCATATGTGCCTCCGATATGTGTAGGAGGAGAAATAACTTTATTATAAGTTCTGTGAGCTAGTGGGACGGGAAAAAGGTCCCGCCTAGGTGACGGCCAGGAGTTCTTGAGTTCTGGCGGCATCCTCGGCCCGCTGGACAGCCCAGAGGTGATCCTTGAGGGCGGGGCTCAGGAACGCGGTCTCCCAGCGCGGGCGGAGGCTTTCGCTAGAAGCTGCGTCCCCGTTACCATTATTTATCACTCGACATTCCCATAACACATGTTCCAAAGTGGCTCTGTGGATTCGCATTTTTTGCATTTGTCCATTTGACATATATCCGGGTATATAATGTGCGAGAACGCAGGATTCATACGCGTTCTAGTTTGTAACTTCCGCCGTTCGACAGGCTGCTTTCTTTTTTTGTCGATTTTGGGTGAGGTGGCGGGAATATGCCCCTCTATAATCTGTAGTGTTTTGTGCTGTCGTTATATCAGGTTATCCTGTCTTCCCGTTCCCACTCATCTGCCTCGCCGTCGCGTACACCGGACGCTACGGCGAGGCAGATGAGTGGGACCGCGGTTCGCTCCGTAAGCCCTTGAGCCATGTCATCTGCCGCCCTGTTATTGCTGTCCTCCGAAAAGGTGAGGGTGTGAGCGGGTGTAACCACGAAAGTTTTTACTTCCGATAGCAAGGTCCGAAATGTGTCAGAATTTGCTCCTTGGAATCCTTGACTAAGTTATCGGAATGAGCTTCACAAAACGAACAGGGGATGGAGGTGAAGGATATGCGACGCCGAATCCTATACTGCTCCACGTGGACTTCGACCAGCTGTAGTTCCTCATCGTAAAACTGAAGCTCTACAGTTAGCGTTGTTGCATTTTAATCACGGATATCTAAGTGAAGTATAGCGTTCCTTTGGCTATGAGAAGTCACTACTTACCTCTTTTAATTAGGCTGGTTTTACGTTTTAATAACATGCAAGAATACTAGTGTTTCTATGCAGTTATACATCTGTACCTCAACCAGAATTACAAGAACTTTTTTTTTCTTTTTCACCATGTGTAACATTTTCGCATATAGGATGTAACCTGCAAGACAATTATAGACACCATTATTGTGTTTTCGTATGTTAATAGAATGTAATATGATAAATTTTAACCCTTCAGCAATCAAAAATAATTATGTATATCTGATATATACTGTATATTCATATATGTCATTTGTACTGACTAAACACACTGCTTTGTAACGCTGATTGTACATTTCACCTTACACATTTTCACTTACACTCTGTCATTGATTGTACATTGCGCACACTAAAGTGTAGAAACTTTATTTACTATGCCCCCGTTGTCATGAATATGGGCAAGAACCTTGTCAAGCTGCAAGCAAGCAGCTTTTAGTTCTTGTCCCAGCGTTCATTTTTTGTAAATGAATGAATGCGAAATAAAGATTGATTGATTGAAATAAATCTCCTTACCATATATTTCATTGCTGCAATACATTCTACTTACGGATATTCCTTTTTTATTTTAATTTACTTTTGCTGAAGCCATCCATAATCGTGCTTCCGTGACCCTTATACTCGTGTTCGCGAGCGCTGTGTGTAAAACGTGGCACTCACCACGAGACCCTTATTTTCATTTCCACCAAAACATTTTTGTCTGAAGAACTGACCTTAAACATCTAATGTGGAGCTGCTAAGGAGACTTCCACAACCATTTTTGTGCGGTTACTGGGAAGGCTGAAGTTGGGTGTGCGGTAGCGTAATCGGTATCAAATGCCAGTCAGTGTGAAGCCCGCAAGGTAGCGTATACGTCGGGGCATTTAAATTTCCCCTGAGACGCAATTTGTAATCACTATGAAATAGAAGTTACCTTGCATATACGTTCCTCAAATAGACTACTTCTTCGCTCTGTATATTTTAGCCATTGAGCCGTAATGTTTATTTCTGGCGTCCCGGTTTATCGACACCACCTTGGAGGTCAAGTAAAACTACTACGGTTAAGTACGGCGTCGGTAGTGAAACTTCATGGCGTAATCAATATCAAGCGTGAATTAAAGCAGCATGCAGCCAGCAACACGGCTTACGTGGGAGCCCAGGGACGACCTCAAGTCGTCGGTGAGAACGCGCGACTTGTCAGTATCGGTGATGAATCGTTGCTAAGGGCAGCCAATGACGTAGCACAACGAAGCCGCTGGAACGCACATTCAGACGCTGGTGTGGGCAGAACTGGCGCAGGATACGTCGGATATAACACCGACTCTAGAAGTCCTAAGTTCGGATGCAGTTCAGCATTTGAAAAGGCTCGGGTATAGCGAAGGAATTGGAGAGGATATAGTGAAGAACTTCACAATGCTTTCGGTATATATTTCGGCTAGTGGCAAAACAGGCCCCTAATTCTTCCGAACGCAGTGACAGGTCTCCTACGCAGCTTCACCGTCTTTGGTGCATGAGTTGCGTGGATAAGCATGCATCAGCGAAGGTGTTTTGTGTGTGTGAGTGTGTGCGTGCGTGTGTGAACAAATGTCATTGCATTTATCTTCGCTTAACGCATTTGGACCATTCCGTCCACATCCATCTAATTCATAAACAATAGCAGCAAGCGCCGTCTACACCATCTAACATTGTCTCGAATAGAGATAATAAAGAAAGGATTAGGAATGGCTTCTGTGTAAAAGAAAAAAACGAAGGGAGATGAAATTGTAGAACAAAACGGCGCAAAGGTGACGAACGGCTGCGTAGAATAAGGCAGGAAAAGGTTGAACTGGGCGCGGGAAAAGAAGGAAAGGGACGTGCGGGAAAGAATGCGGGAAAGATTGCGGGAAAAAAGGGGGGAGACAGCGGACCGGCGAGCGGGAGTGCAAAGGAAAAAAAAAGACGGTGGGACGAGAAGAGAAAAACGAGAATGCAGAACAGAGGTGACGTGCTAGGACGCGCGAGCGCCCTCTAGGGAGACTGCGAGATGTCAGCCGGCCAGCCGAGCAAGAGGGCAATCGCGAGTGAATGTCCGAGCACACCACGTGTGATTCGTATCTATACGAAGAACTTGTCTGTGTGTGCGCCTGAGTGCGCGGCCGCCTGGATTCTGTCAAGAATGCCCCGAGGGCGTTAAGCGGAAAGAGTTGGCATGATAAAGGGCACACGGGGCCTTTCGTCGGGCTGCCAGTCCCGAACGCTCGGTGGATACGTCGAAAGAATCTCCTCGGGACTGGTTTTGATCAATCGGTCTTTTTTTTTTTTTTAGGAACTCCTACCATTTTTTTCCTCCTTCTTTTTTATTTTGCTTCAGGAAATGTTTCAACCGTTTTTCTCTTTCGTCTTTTTTTTTTTCAGGTTATCGCCTCTTCGTAGCGAAAAGCATAATGCATTGAACCCAATAGAAGAATGAAAAAATAGTAGTAAGCCTGTAGTTCTGCGCAGGTGTCTTTAAACTGCTGCACATATTACACAAGGAACTGCTGTTAGTATCGCTTAACTACTTCAATCTCGTTCATGGTGGGCGAATGCCAATTGAGCACCGGTCGCTGCGACGCGAGAGACGGGAGCGAGCATTCGAGAAGCGAGCAGGTGGTGGTATTGGCGATTAATAGCTAATAACATGACCTGGTGTTGGCGTTGTGATGATGGTGGCGAAGGTGGCGATCGTGGGGATTACAATCCAATGTGAAAAAATACACTATTCACTTTCGTAGCGGCACTGTGAGTGCAATTGGTGAAGCGGGTACTTAAGCCTTACACTTGACACTGGCATATACGCTTGCACTGTGCATTTAGATTGTGGAGCACAACGGTTGAACATAAATTGTACAGTTACCACCATTTGTGGCACACGACACACTTGCGTGTACGCTTACACTTTGCATTTTCCTGATGGAGCGTAAACTTCTAACTTGTATGGTTAGCACTCAAGGGTTACACATTGGAATTACGTAGTGGCACATAAACTTTGAAGTCAAGTAGTACAGTTAGCACGTAAGCGTTACATAGTACAGTTGCAATATCCAGGGTGTCCCAGCTATCAAGCAGCCCGATTTTAAAAGAGTGGAACGGCGTTACGCGATGCCAACCTAGTGCGTATTGTTTCCAGTACAGTGGAGTAGCCGCCAGTATATTTGTCGTTACTGAGATTTAATTAATTAATTGTAATTAATTATCTAACTCGAGAAGTACTGTTCTAATTATCAAAGTGTTAATAAGAAAGTTGTAGAGAAACATGAAAAACTCCCGATACAGCTTTCGGTTGCTCAATACGTGCTACCTAAATGTCTTTTTCCGAGTGTGAAAGAAGCCCGCGAATACACGCAGAATTGCCGCACGACTGGCCGCTCGAGGCACTTTGCGTGTATTCGCGGGCTTCTTTCATGCTCGGCGACACTTGCGCCGCCTACCGGCGTACCCTTACAGAGAGACAGAGGGAGAGTGTGAGAGAGTTATATGCAATGATTTGCTGCGGCGCACCTGTGGCGGTGTGGTAGGAGGACGCCAGTTTAATGTTTGTGATCGGTGTGCGGGGCCGATATTCGAAATACGCGGGCTTTTCGGTGCTTGTGCTCGGCGTGGCCGAAAAGCGCAGGAGTGAGCGTCGCTGGTGCGCGTGGTCGGTGCGCGTGCCGGGAGAGACCATCTGGAACGACGGGGCAGCCAAGCTGACAGAACGGGCAGTGCAGCGAGATGGAGCGGACCGAACGCCGGCCCACGTCCCGGCATCCCCGTCCTGTTCTCCAAACCGGGCGCCGCCCCGGCTTCTACCATCGTGGCGGGTCCTGTTGAGCTGGGCCTCGTCCCCGCTCGCACGACCGCTGCCGTGCTGCCGGCTCGGGCCACGACCCAGAGCCCTGGTCCTGTTCCGTAAACCGGGCGCCGCCCCGGCTTCCACCTCACGGCTGTGCTGTGCTTCGTCCCGGCTCTCATCCCACCGCTACGGTGCCGAGCTCGGGCTATGACCCAGAGCTAACGCTCCGGAACCGGGCTACGTCCTGGAGCCATCCTGAGCTTCAACCGCCGCCCGTACTCACCGCCGTCAGAGCAAAGTCCGCCGAGCCGTCGCCACGAGGCCGGACTCCTGATTAGCATTGTGAGTGCTCGAGCGTGACAATTAACCAAGTTTATCTGTATAGTTTATATGTTATTGTATTCGTCCCATGTGCCGTTCGTGTCATAAAGACATCTCTTTGTGTCTCTGGTTGCCTTCTTGTGCGTCTGGCTGACGTGCGCCCACACAGTTGCCCACAGGCGGAGACGGGGAGAGGGGAGGAGAGCGCACACCTGCGTAGGAGAGGAGAATGAGGAAGGGTTGCGCATGCGTAGTATGGGTGCGGACGCCGCAGAACGGACACTGTCCCGAGCATAAGATGCTCTCGCATCTAAAAGAAGAATAGAGGGTTCTCTACATTTGGTCTACTGCGGATGGCTCCAAACTAGCTGCGCGCGCAGCTCGGGTTGTCTTATCGTTTGACCACCAATCAGCTTCCTTCGCAACTTGATTCTGTGATCGGAAAATAAAGCGGGCATAAAATTGAGGCTCCAGCAACACTAACATGACTGTTCTGCGCGAGTTTCCTAAAGGGACTCTATAGATTAATGCCCTAACCAATGTACACTGGTAAACTATTTCAAGTTTCTATTTTCATCCATTTGATAGGGAAACAGGAAATTGCAATATATGTATATATATATATATATATAATATATATATATATATATATATATATATATATATATATATATACTCTATGCAGCTCTGAAGCTCTCAAATACGTTCAGCGTTTCACGAGAAAGATAAAAGAAAAATATCACCCTGACTCCTAAGGATCACGTGAACTGCCCAACAAGAGTCTATCTTGAAAGAAAAATTATCACCCTTCCGAATGCAGGACGAAGCTACAAAGGAAACCCGTACGAATTTCTCCAGGGAAAAAAAAAGGAAAGCTTAACAATTCAGGCAAAAAATTCGGTCTGGTCCGGTATGTAGTTTGATTTCCTCAACTGCCGAGCTTTCTTTTTGAGAAACCCGTATCGGTTGCCTTTGTACTTACATGCTACATTCGGGTGGGTGACATTTTTTCCTTTCAAGATGCATCTTTGACAAATCGGACTGGCGGCATTCCACCGGTCCGATTTGTCAGAGTCTTTCTTCTTAAATAAAGGGCTAGAAATCTGAAAAAGTAATACGAATCAAATGATGTGAATCAGTGAAGAGCCTATTTATTCAACATGTTTTTTTCCTTTATTTTTAATATGTAAAGGTACGCCTTTAATAGCGACAAAGCGTCAGCTCAGATATTGCAAAAGCAGAAAATTTCTCGACATTAGTTGACGGCTTATATTTGCTTGCAGTTTAATAACCAATTTATGTGTGTTGGCAGTAGCCTATAGATTTTGTTATATGTTTGCTCTGAGAACGTCTGGTTTGTACGAACGCATTTGACTCGGTAGTCAAACGTGCACGTCTGTATAGCCCCTTCTCTCTGTCTACAGCCTTTCTCTTCCCCTTCTCCCTACCCCCAGCGTAGGGTAGCCAACCGGACTTTTGACTGAGTAACATCCCTGCCTTCCTTATATCCCTCTCTCCCTCTCTTGGGGGTAATGGTATCAGAAATATGCGTGCTAACTGGGATAACGTTGCTTCTCGTTCGGAGCCTAACGTGGTTCGGCCGAGTTGCAATGAAGACTGACAGCATTAATGCACGCGTTTATTATTGAAAATGAGGTAACTTAGGTGTAGATTATTGATGGACATTGAAAAACTACGGTAGGCCGCGATTACTTGAGATTCCTGTAACCGCGGTGGTCTTGCTCACTGGAGTATTTATTGTCAGGTGAGCTAATACTAAAATAATAAGAAAGTGGTTTCTGTTTAAATGACTCAGCTACAATTAATTTCGCCAGACAAATACATTTACATTTAACGTATTTTCGAATTTTTTCAAGTTATTAAAAATTGACAGCACCGAAAATATCCCAAAACATATGCATGGATCACGCAGTTCTTGCTGTCTCCATAATATCGGCACCATGCCCGAAGCACCAAAAAAAAAGAAAAAAAAGCATTTTCGGCAACTAGGCAAACGAAAGTGATTAATTTCAGTGTAGAAATGAATGACAAAACACCCAGCTAGTTTAAAGCACGTTCATTTGCGTGAATAATTTGTATTGATTACCATCAAAGGAACGACAACGTTGACAATTAACGAAACACATGTGCCTGCAATAACAGCTTAAGCGTAGTTCTCATACATATAGGGTAAAGCAGCTCATCAAGCAGGCAACGAAATCCATATTAAGTGCACCACATCCATCACTCACGTACTGAGGCATTAGGTGTCATTCGTTCAATATATAATACTGAACACTTCTAAGTCAAACCCATCGTAGCAATGAAGGCAGGGAATGCAGGAAGCGATTAGCAGCACCTACAGTTTCTTCATTACAAAGCCGCAATCGCCAATATGCGCTGTATCTGCATTCATTTCCTACCCCCTCTCAGAATATATATATATATATATATATACTATATATATATATATATATATATACGGGGGCGTTCTGAAAGGGGTTTGATTAGTCCATTTGAAGTGCATATATATAAATAAAAGCCGTACAGGCTCCTTTGTTTCATCCACACCGCTTACGAACCACGGGCCACTCACTACATCTATCGCAGCATCCGAAGGAGGCCGGACAGTTCCCATTCCGAATGCAGTCTGTCAAGGCGCGCGCCAGGCGACACGTGTCGAGTTCCTTTCCTTTTATATTCTTTACTTCCTTCCTCCCGTTTGACTTTCCCTCTCCCGGCGCGTGATGGAGAAACCGGAAAGCGAGAGAGGTGCTGTCACGACAAGTTAGGGCGACGAGGCCGCCGCGCGCCGGGACAGGAAAGCGACACCGGCGCCGCCTAGCGGCACGCTCGGACAGCGCACCTCGTCTGGCAACGCGCGGAGTGCCGTATATTTTAAGAGGGCACGAGACGGGAAGAAGGGTACGCGCTTCCCTAACGGAGACGGTACGACGCCGTGTGACCCTCGCTCTCTCCCTACCTCACCCTCGCCATGCAATGCACGCGCTCTGCGTCACCGGCGCCGTTCAAAGCGGCGCGCGTGTGTGTTGGGCGACAGTGATGGGAATCGAAGAGAACGGAGGGGGGGGGGGGGGGGGGGGCTCCCGTCAAAAGTTTGCTCGCGTGAGTGAGAGCGCGTGTCGGCGTTGCGCGATAGCGTGCGCGGAGCATTGAATGCGAGCCATCTCTGCCGGTCCCAAATGACGGCCCCGAGGAACGACGTCACGAGACCCTTTTTAACGGAGCTGAGGACTGTGGCAAGGTAGGATGTGCTCGCGGAGAACGGGGGGACGGAGGAGATGGAGCGTGGGAATTCAGCGCTGGCGTAGACAAAGGTGTGTGTCGGGGTTTTCCGGTTGCTTTATCGGCCAGCCTGTTCCTTTTATAATACGTGCCTCTCTAGCTAGGCGTGTTTAGGTGTGCCGCTAGTGAAACCCATCCGAGAGTCAGAGAGGTGATATGGTGCGGCTGTTTAAACCTAATGCTTTCACGCGCCCGAGCGTCGGCTTTCAGTGGCAGTTGGCGGACATGTTTGGAGGGCAAACGCATCCATCGCACATGTCTTTTATTTTTTGTTATTTGTTTTTGCCCACAATTCCACAAATTTATAAATTCCCACTGCGCCAAAATTGAAGGATCTTCTGGACTTTGAGTAAGTATTGATTTTAGCGTATTAAATAGTCACGGGAATCTGTTCGGAGAGAGACTGTTTGATTTCGGAACTGAGACCATACATCATCCTAGTTTAACTATTCTGCTTCAGAAAACAAATCTCCTCTACACATGAAGCTTCTAATTACGATGAAGGAACCCCCCCCCCCCCCCACACACACACACACACACGCTTCAACAACCCCTGGTAATGTTTAACAAATGGCGAAAGGTTAATGAGTTCAGTGCATGCATCGACACCTCGAGTGACTGATTGTGGACCATTCACCCTGGAATAAAAATTATACAGAACCAACGCACATCTTGGAATCTCCCTATCTGAAGCGATGCATTCGTGGAGCGTCTAATCAAACGCTACAAATCTGCTGATTTCATTCCTGCGTCTTTCGCGTGAACGAAATTCGTGCGCGTGGACGTGTTCACGCGCACTATTGCTACGCAATGTGCCACACGCGTGA